>NC_079213.1:14907592-14910092 GCF_029633865.1 Lampris incognitus | reverse complement strand
GGCTCCTTCACGCTTCTCCTCAGTTTGTGTCGCACATGTTAATTAAAGCCCCTAATTAGCTTTCCCCGCTAAATGGCCACATTAAATCAGAGTTGGAATGGCAAATGATTCCTAGCATTAGCATAATTGTGTTTTTGAAGTGTTAAGACCCAGGCATTAGGGAAGCTAGTGTGAGGTTTTGTTTCAGTGATTTGTTGTGTTTTGAGGCCAGGGGCTCCAGGGGCCACTGGAGGTTGGCTGGGCGGAGTGAGGGGCTCCGGGATTCAACAGGGGCCACACACTAATGAGGCCTACTCCTCTCTGATGGAGCAGAGACGGGGGGGGGGGGAAATACCTGTGAAGTAGTACCAACAGGTGGTCCGAACAGCCTGACTGAGCAGATGAAGGTTTTGCTGCAGTGTGTGTATTTGTCCTTGTGTGTGTGTGTGTGAGAGAGAGCGAGAGAGAGAGAGCGAGAGAAGGGTGGTGGAGTAACAGACTGTATTTGTGAGTGTCTTATGTGTTGGCATCTCTGCACTGTATATGTTGTGTGTGTGTGTGTGTGTGTGTGTGTGTGTGTGTGTGTGTGTGTGTGTGTGTGTGTGTGTGTGTGTGTGTGTGTGTGTGTGTGTGTGTGTGTGTGTGTGTGTGTGAGCATGCATGTGTGTCTGTGCATGCATCCTGAAAGACAACAAATCCGCCGTTCTTCTCAGCGTTGTCTTGAGCCTATTTCTGTGCGTCTTTGTTTTTGAGAACGTGTGTCTGTAGCTTTAGAAAGTATCGCCGGTTTTCAGGAGTGAAATGATCATAAATCATTTCAAACACATTTCACTTTTGGCACCATGTGATGAGAGGATTTCACATGTGATCTGGTTCTCGTAATGTCATAAAACTTGCAATAATCTTTCATTATTGTCCTCTTTTATGGGAGATATGACACTTTGTGCAACTTGAAATATGCAGCAAAGGGTTGAAGCAATCTGTATTATACCTATCGGAATGAATGGATATCTATGGTTTCTCATGCCCGGAGCACACTATGGGCCAGATATTTTAGGTGTACCTGGATTAGCCAGTGATTACTGCATGTGTGTGCATCCTCATTTATCAAACATGCCCAAAAAAATGTCACTGGCCTACGATTGCGCCTAAGGGTAGACACGGTGTACTTTTTCAGCGAGCTCCTCTGGGCAATTTTGTTCACCGACTGCTGTGGTTAAATTATTAAGGATGGATTTACACCATCATCATGTCTGTTCCTTAGGCACAGTGGCTGAACAGTGGGCAGTTTGGGGGGTTGAAAAGACAGTTAAGAGTGTTGTCATCCGAATTATCCCTGAGCCGGCCTGATACGTCACAATATGTTGGAGCATCGCGGCCTAGAAGCCGCTCAAGGCGTGAAAACCCATTAAGATACTTTGCAGGGACGATGGTGCAAAAGCTGCCCGTGCTGAAGCAACAATAGAAGGAATGTGAAGTTCTCCCAATCACGCGGAGGAGTTCTCCCCCCTGACGAGAAGTGTCCCGTCTATTTCAATTAATGCTAACTTCTTTTAGTGTCGCTTATCATGTCCAAGCCACTTTCATGTTTCCTTTGTTGAAATGGTGAACGTAGTTTTGAAAGAACATATTTGGTGTCATTTTTCTGAGATTAACGAATGGTCTTGGATGAAGCTGCACCATTTTTTTTTTCATTTCTTCTTCACTTGTTCTTAAAAGAGCATCAAATTGTCATCAAACAGCTTTATTTCATGTGTGGAGCCGAAAGAAAGAAAGAACAAGAAAGATGGAAAGAGAAAAAAGAAAGGAAGAACACAAGAAAAAGAAAAAGAGAAAAGACGACAGGAAAGACAAAAAGTGAGAAAGAAAAAGAGACAGAAAGAAAGTAAGAGGAAAAAGAAAGACAGAAAGAAAGAATGAAAGAGAGAGAGAAAGGAATGACAGGGAAGAGAAGAAATACGGCTACGGCGGGGGAGTGAGAGCGGGGAGAAATGACAATAGACAGGAGGAGACAGAAAGGGGGAGATGGATGGAGAGAGCGAGGTGGAGCAGAGCGGGTTTGGAAGTCAAACATTCATTATGTCTGTTTCACTCTGGTGCTGCTTGATGGGACGCAGTAGGAGAACTCAGCCAGACAGCCAGCAAAGAAACCAAGGGCAATGCCAAAAGCTTGATTTACACAACAACAACAACACATCTCACCCTGTCTGACTCACATTCAACTTTCATTCTTTTTTTTTCTGAGTTCTACTAAGTTTAGTTTTAAATGCCATGGGGAAATACTCTTTTCACTGATCAGCCAAAACATTAAAACCACCTGAGGTCACTGCCAGCAGGGAATACCGTTGCTGTGAAGTGGTGTACCTGCTCTGCAGCAGTGTTTAGATAGGTGGTATATGTCAAAGTAACATCCACATGAGTGCCAGGACCCAAAGTTTCCCAGCAGAACATTGCCTAGACTGCAGTGGTACTCACTACTTTTCTTAGGAGAGCCATTTATGAGTAAGACCATTCCTCAAAG
>NC_079213.1:14785092-14902592 GCF_029633865.1 Lampris incognitus | reverse complement strand
TAGTGCAGTACCCAGGACACATACCCACATCCGGCTCCCTACCCGCAGACACGGCCAATTGTATCTGTAGGGACGCCCGACCAAGCCGGAGATAACACGGGGATTCGAACCGGTGATCCCCGTGTTGGTAGGCAACGGAATAGACTGCTACACTACCCAGACGCCCCTTCATGCAAAATATTTTTACATCTAAAAACATACCGCAGTTGCGATAAACTAACCAAACTCTTACCTTGACAGAGATCTGTAACCACTTCGGATGACGTCTTCATTCATATCTCCTGCAAAACTCGAGGAAACCACGTGTTGTGTTCACATACATACAGTCGATTTGGAGGCTCTCGGTTTTGCATGTCTGTGTTTTAGGGAAGTTTGTCGGCTCACGTCCATGGGTGAGAGATGCTCGAGGGAACGTTTTCGTCTTTGAGCTTGATAAAATGTGCTGCACCTCAGCAGTCTTATCTCAACAGAAACTACGCCTCTTTGATGATGTCGTCTTCTATCACGATCATCATCATATTCTCATGTTGTCTTCTCATTATTTTTCTTACGCTTCATATTTGTCCTTCAGTTGTGGCTGTTACAGATAGGCGACAGAAGAAGAAATCTACATGGGCATATTTGTCCTTCAGTTGTGGCTGTTACAGATAGGCGACAGAAGAAGAAATCTACATGGGTGATAATGCTCGTAAAGAAATACAGAGGGAAAGTTTGGGAACTTCTCAGATAATAAAGCTGCGTTCGTTCTCCCTCTTCGGTTCCAGCTTATGCTGCAAATTGCACATCTGTCTGTGTGTTTATCAGGGTTGATACTGTGTCAGTATATGCCTTTTAGATAAATATGCACACCAAAAACTACAATTCCTCCATGTCAGCCAGTTGCAACAAATTCACTCTTAACAAGTAGCACGACTTCAGTGCTAAAATATCACAGCTTTGTTTCAACACACGAGAGGGACATAAAGCAGTGTTGCCAGACAGGGCTTAAAATGGCTGCTGTAACTCAGAATACTGGAGCTGAACCAAGCCCAGCAGACAGTAGAGAGGCTTGCAGTCGGATGGCTGGGTTCGAAGGCAGCAGCTTGTTAGGGTGGAAATGGATTAGCGAGAGGCACAATGGGAATCTTAGGCATGTCTGTGGTGTTGTGTTAAAGCCTTGCCTACGTCGCCTGGGCGGCTAGACTCATTTATGCCCAGCGGTGCATGCAGCAGCCAACTCTCACACACGGGGCTTTTCTAATTGCCACGGTTTCTTCTCTGCTTGCAGCAGCCACCTTGATTTCAGTATCCGTCGAAGCCATGAATTAACCTGCAGCGCCTCATAATTGTTCTGTTTGTGACATGCAGTTGGTGGTGGAATTATTTCTTTGACACCATTATGTTGTATTTTGAGAAATGTCGTTGAGGACTCTATAGCGGGAGAGAGGAGTTTTAGGGGAAACTGAATGTGGTTTTACTCACCTGCCCCGTTCCCAGCACAAAGCAGACTAATTGACGGGCTTGGACTCATATTGCTGTGAATCATGATTGCTGTGATAACAGAAACAGAAAATACACATAAGCTGTCTGAATGATAAAAATACCTGTATGATATCTCTCCTTGAATATGAATCTATGATGTGGCCAAAACCCTTGTTATGGCTAATGACTGCAATATTGTCCACAGTGATTCACACCAGCGGCCATTTTGTTAAATCATTCAGAACGTGGACATCTTGTTTTGGGATGAAACAATAAACCTCCAAGAAAGTAAAATTTCTCACATGCATGGCTGATTAAAGTAGAAACAAGCCAGAATGTGCACAAAGAATTATTTTGCTTCTTATTTGCAGTTTTATTGAAACATAGACACTGTTCGTATCTGGGCTCTTGCTCTCTAGTTTTTGTGCAAGGGGAGCTCAGGTAAATTATGAGTGACAGGCCTTAAAGCCCTCCGTGGTGAATAGATGAATAATCGAGAACCCCGCCGTGCCCCCCCCCTCGTCCCTCGTCTGGAATGAGACACAACCATCTGAGCGCTCTAATGATACACAGTCAGAGATTGATTGTGTGTGTGTGTGTGTGTGTGTGTGTGTGGGAGTGGGGTGTCTATGAAGTGTAGCACGATAGAGCGAGAGATGTGGTTTGTGATGTGTTTGTATGTATATGTGTGTATGGGAGCACATGAGAGAGAAATTAATTCATTTTTCTGTCCTTCATGGTGGTTCAAATTTCCCTATTTTGGGTCCACCGTAACGATACTGCGACGACAAAAAAAGAAAAACCTAACCACATCAAAAATTTAAACCCATTTCCTATAAGACTATACTTGGGTGTGACCTCTAACCTCGTTGCAAAAATAAATACCCGTTAGATTCCTTGCAGCATTTTAAACACTTCTCATTGCAGCATGCTCCATGATCTATTTAAACCACAATATGATCCGATATTGAGTAATTTCCCTCAAAACCGTAGTGTTTTTCTTGACTGAATGTACAGTTTTAGACAAGGCAGTGTATCATAAAAAAAACACGCTGATTTTCTCTATGCCTGTCATTATTTGCCCAAAATCAAATGTTAAATTTAAGCTCTTAAAGTGCAACATGGCACTCTAATGAAGAACGACTCCATATTACAAATACTATGTGAACAGTCATCTCTTATAATGAGAGACTCCTATTATTCCAGTGCTGTCTGCACACCATCCATTTTTTGTTGTGTATTGTTTAAATACAATAAAACAAGGAATATCAAACATTGTGGTGACCTCGGGTGCATGCCATGAACAATACTGGTCAAATCCGGCACTTGTTCTTTGCCACATGTCATTCCTCATCTTTGTCCCACTTTATTCCATGGACTAAAGCCCAAAAATGATCCTTGAACAAAGAACAAACAGGGTTGCAGGGAACACACAGCTAACCTCTATTCTGTTCTATTGTCTTCTGTTCTGTCCTATTCTATTATATTCTTTTGTGTTCTGTTCTATTATTTTCTATGCTATCCTGTTCTATTATATCTTATTCTATTCTATCCTACTCTATTCTTTGCTATGCTGTTCTATTCAATCATATTCTATTCCATCCTATTATGTTCCATCCTATTCTATTCTGTCCTATTATATTCTCTTCAATTCTGTTCTGTTCTATTCTATTCCATCCTTTTCTAATCTATTCTTTTCTTATTCTGTCCTATTTGGTTCTATCCTATTCTGTTCTATCCTGTTCCATTCTCTTCAGCTAGAAAAGTGCTATATAAATGCAATCCATCCATCCTATTCTGATCTATTCTGTCCTATCCTATTCTATTCTACTCTATTCTATATAGTAGTTAACTATTCCATTGACTACCCTCTTTGAACATAAACACAATTAGCTAGAATGACTGAGTGATAATAGACTGAGCTTAAAGGTTAACTCTATTTTATTTTATTTTGTTACAAAAAGTAGTTTAGGCCATTTTGTATATTATTTTACTCGCCAACTTCATTTTGGTGATTTTGGACATGGGACCACTGCTGGTCACAGCTTTACGATGGTGTCTTACGGGATAACCGAACACAAGCCTTAAACCTGTCCTTTCAGTACTGCCTAGAGGCTGGTCATTCCTGCAAGTTGAACCAGGAAGTACTTCAACTATGTGACCGAATATTAATAATATTGAGCTTTTCATGTAATAGCTTTGAACATGCACCTAATTTGCTTTCACTTCTAAACATGTGGTTTAGGTAATTGGCGTGAAATCGGACTAGTTGGATCATGTCTGATGCTTGTGTTATGATGCCCGTAAGATGGTGTTGTAAAGCAGAGTCCAGCGGTGGTCTTGTGTCAAAGATTTCCACAACGAAGCCACCGAGTAAAATTATACCATAACCGATAAGAACAATGGCAAAAACTACCAAAATATGACCCAGGCTGAAAAAAGAAATGCAATCATCCTTTAAATAACACTGTTGTCTCGGTGTGAGCCAGCGGTGTAGGTGTCACAGCCACAGCACCCAGAGAAATGAGGTAATAAATCTTTGGACAATAAACAATGCAAAAGTATGCGAAAGGTGTGTAAAGCTAAAATGTTTCAGTTCTGTCCTCATCCTAGTCATGTCTGACAGAGAAGTGTGGTCGGTGAAGAAATAAGAGCCAGGGTAGAATGGGAGAACATTGGGCAAATCGCACCCCACCGCAATCCACTTATCAGGTGGGGATTTTCTCCACGTGTTAGTCGGGTATCGGAGCCTTCAAGGCGTTCAGGGGAAGGGGATGTCGGGGGTAGTGACAGGGCTATCTGCTTCTGACAGGCCAAAGACCTAAAGCCGGATGGCTGGCGGAGATAAGGCCGTGTAGGCACTGGACACAGACACACAAAATGACAGATGCCTGCACACACACACACACACACCACACAGATAAACACTGATGCACACATGCACATATTCACAAAAGGCACACACACACGACCAAATACTGACATTCACTTTGCATTTACAAATTCCCTCTTGCCAGCCCACTTGCTCAGTTCACTCGCTCACTTCATTCAGTCATGTGCACTGACATGCACAAAAGCACACATACACACACACACACACACACACACACACACACACACGTGCGCGCGCACACACCAAAATCCCACATAGCCATGCTCGCTCCCTGTCTGGCAGACCAGTGAGGTTTCCCATTAGTTGTGTTGCAGTGTTCTGGGTGAGGAGCGCTGGGGCGAGAGACATCAATTTGCTTCCTCTAATGCGCTCGATGCCCCCACAAGACATATTGATTATTTCTTCCCTGCAAAGCGACATATAGCAATTTCAGGGGCATAATGGAGATAGATGGCTGGTTTATAAGCAGCCCCCAAAGAGAAGTTGTAAGGCGGCAGGGGGTGGTGGTGGAGGTGGTGGGGGGGGGATTGGTGGGGATCGGGGAGCTCCCTATCCCCCTCCCATTTCCCCTTCTCTCCTGAGTTTTAACTTCCCACCATAGCCGCATCCACGCCGCCTACACACACACACACACACACACACACACACACACACACACACACACACACACACACACACCATGCATGATACCAAATGTGCAAGCATATGCAGCTGGAAACAAGCAGGAGTAGAAATAAAATTGAAAGTCTGACAGGCAGAAGGTGCTGGGTGTTGTTAACAAAAAAGAATGAGACAAAAATGAAACAAGGAAATAAAATTACTGTGACAGCAGCGTTGCGTGTGAGCCTGGGGACGGGGGCCGGGGACAAGGTATGGTGCGTGACATTTGGGGCTTCGCAGATGTTGAGGCGTCCTTGCCGCTGTGCATTCATTACGCGCCTCCTCGTTGGAGCATCACCTCCTCCCATGTTAATGGCCGCACCGGAGGGAGCACCTGCCGCTGCAGTATTAGATCTGCCTCACCCTTCGCCTCTTACATTCAATTCATATCCTCCTTGTTAGCATCGACTTGGATGATCCCCAGCATGTTCTCGTGGCTGAGATAATGAATAACCGTTCCTCGGAAGACCAGGGGTCAGATCAATTCCCATAAGGAAGAAACCTTACGAGTTCATCTCAGGTTTGGAGTGGGCAGATTGTTCAAGCCCTGCTATCTTTAAAACTGTTTGGTGGCTTGTTATGGTTATTCGTGGATTAAAAAGGTTGTCCGTTGCAATTTTAGCTTGTTTGCATTGACTCGCCGTATCCACAGGGCTTTCTCACAGCAACGTGCTAAACTCGATAATGAATGTACCCAAGCAGACCTGGGTCAAAGTAATTCTCCAGATGAAGAACTGTATAAAACTCTGTTTTATGTTTTTAGTTTCACCTCATTTATTTATGGCTGCGAGTCGAAGTTGGGAATGAAGGTAAAAGCGATATAATATTATACTTAGTGCACTTTCAGTCAGTAAGGGGAGAGGTACTTGAAAAGAAGAGCGGCGTTAAAGGAAAATGTTTTAAGTCTGAGACAACCAAGACCGGAGTAGGGGTGCAAAAAATAAAGGGGTGCAACTTAGTTTAAATAAAAGTTGCCTGAATATGTCATGAGTAGTACAGTTGTGCAGTTTATTTGCTTTAGCTGAAGGACAACAGAAGAGACAACACATTACAAATGAATATTAAGATCTGGTTTGAACATTAGGGTTTGTTCCATGTAACCAGATTTATTTATCTGGTAATTTATTTGGGGACTGTTTCATATCCTACCTCTTCTGGCTGTCATGCTCCCCTGCAGCAACTGTTGGGGTTGAAGTGGCTAAAAATGACATGAAGCAATATGAGTGAGCCTCTTCACACATTTTATTGATGGGAAATTTTGCCCAAATTGTCTGTTGCAGCAGCTAACATTAACTGGGAGGCAGAATTTTACAAAAATTCACAAAACAAGGCGTCCGGGTAGCGTAGCGGTCGATTCCTTCGCCTACCAATACGGGGATTGCTGGTTTGAATCCCTGTGTTACCTCTGGCTTGGTCGGGCGTCCCTACAGACACAATTGGCTGTGTCTGTGGGTGGAAAGCTGGATGTGGGTATCCTAGTTGTTGCACTAGTGCCTCCTCTGGTCGGTCGGGGCGCCTGTTCGGGGAGAAGGGGGAACTGGGGGGAATAGCGTGATCCTCCCCCTGGCGAAACTCCTCACTGTCAGGTGAAAAGAAGCGGCTGGTGACTCCACATGTATCGGAAGAAGGCATGTGGTAGTCTGCAGCCCTCCCTGGATTGGCAGAGGGGGTGGAGCAGCAACCGGGACGGCTCGGAAGAGTGGGGTAATTGGCCGGATACAATTAGGGAGAAAAAGGGAGTAAAAAAATCCCCCAAATCCCCCCCCACACACACACAAAACAGATGTGCTGTTTTACGTTTAGTTGGGAATATTTCCCTGCACCAATGCCACGGAGATAAATTACATATACTATTTACTATACCTACCAAATAAAGTGTTTGTGATTCAGATTACACCCTGAATCGATGAATTAAAGCAAAGAGGGATCTAGGTCTTTGATCACCAGTTGCACATTTATCTCGGTCTTTCTTTTTTTCTGTAGAGAGTTGGGAGTCTCCCTCCAACTGTACCAACGGAGACTTAAACACATCTCTTAAATCTTTCATTTGTCTCCCCCCCCCCCCCTTACAGACTACCATTGTCGTTGCTCTACATGGACATTCCTCATAAACTATATGACATCATGTCACTAAAATCTGGATTACTCTGCGCGAATTTAGTACACGTATGCTCTGGAAACTGAGCTTGCCCACATCCATCATTAAGTTTTGTTTGTTTATTTATCAGGATCCCCATTAGCTGTGCCCTAAAGCACCGCTAGTCTTAATGGGGTCCACATAAAAACAATACATTTAAAAACAAGACAGAGAAAAGCAAAAACAAACAAAAAAATCGCAAAAACCTACATTAAACTTTACAGTACACATAAGTCATCATCCAACAGCAAAGAGACATACATAAATCATTCCAATGTACAAACTGCTGAGACCATCCAGGCTGTACAATTCAGTTCGAAACACACCTTACCCTGTCCTGTATGTGTGTGCGTGTGTGTAATATGTGTACGTATGACCATGTATTTTGCATCCTACAAATATAATATTCCAAGGTGTTTCTTTATTTGCTTTTTAAATATTGATTTCTGTGTCAGTTTAGTCATTGGCAGTGGTAAGGAATTCCATGCTTTCATTGATCTGTATTCTACTGTACGCTTCAGAAAATTAGTGTTTGGCTTAGGAAGTCTAGTGGCATATGTATATGATTCTGAATTGTGTTTTAACTAATTGTACTGATATAATGGAGTTTTGTATTGTAAAACCTTCCATATTGAAGATAGAAGTGCAGCGTTCATTCTGTCCTCAACTTTTATCCATTGTAGACAGAAGTGCATGCTGTTGATGTTCGTGTTGTATGGACATTGGAGAGCAAGGCGTGCCGCCTTGTTCTGTACCAACTGGAGTTTGCTTAAATCTTTTTCCATGGCATTCACCCATATTATTTGGCAATAGTCAAGCTGTGAGAGAACAATAGTGTTTATTACCATTTTAGTCAGTTCTGGTGTAAAGTAGTTTCTGCATTGTTAAGTTTCCTTTATTAATCCTCTTGGGGAAATTCAGTTACTGCAAATTAACCCATCCCAGCTGTGATCTGTGTGGCTAGGAGCAGTGGGCTGCCGCCTTCATGCAGCGGCCGGGGACCAACTCCAGTTCTTTTCCCATTGCCTTGGTCAGGGGCACAGACAGGATTATTAACCCTAACACGCGTGTTTCTTTTGATGGTGGGGGAAACGGGAGCACCCGGAGAAAACCCACCGCAGACATGGGGCGAACATGCAAACTCCCCACACAGGACGACCTGGGATGACCCCCAAGGTTGAAAGACCCCGGGGTTCGAACCCAGGACCTTCTTGCTGTAAGGTGACACTGGACCACCGTGCCGCCTATCATTCAGAATTAATAAGGGTATTGAGGGTTTTTGTGTTTCTGTAACAGCCGGTATTGCACGTATAACACCGATGTCACCAAAACGCGTGACATTTTAAGTGTTTTTCTTTCTATATTAACAAAAAGAAGAAGTATTTTCCTTGATAGATATGTTTAGATTGTCAGTTAAGGTGGGTGTCATGAACCTTAGCCCATTTAAAACCTGGGTGAAACTTAAAAATGAAAAAATACAGGCGCTTTTTTCTTTCCATCTGAAAAACTTTTTGCACTTTTTGTTTTCCTCTTCTTTTCTCCCAGTGGCAGCGGTAATGCTGCTTGATTCAAAATGTTGTTCACCCACATGCGTGTCAATAAAGCAAGGATGACAGGCCGCTTTGTAGCTTTAAGTGAAAACGAATTGCAGCTTTAATAGTATGCAACAAGCGTCAGCGGACCATTAACCACGATAAATTATTTCCAAACCTTGTTTGAAGTATTGCAAAAACTTTGACCGTTGACCAATGGCCTTTCAAACCCCTCCACTGGCAACCATTACCAATTCAGCTTGGTAAGTGGAAGTAATGAAGCCATTATAGTGTTGTACTGGCGAGTTCTCTGTCCGCATGTAAACTGACAACCTTAACGAAATGGAATTTTTAAATGTGCGGGCCAAACCCCAATGGGCCAATAACACTTTCCCCCAGAGAAGGCAAAGACCTAAATTACGGGAAACAGCTAAGACAGACAGAACTGACATCGAACTGCATGCGAAATGAGCTTGTTATCCCTGTTGCTGTCAGCGTGGCGAAGGCAAACTGTCAGTGATCACAACAGACATGTTATATACGGCGGGGTTATTACTGGCCCGGGCCTGATAAGAGGAATGATCTGCAGCACTGATAAAAACAGACGGGCAGGACGGAAATGGGCGAAGGGACACATAGGGATGGGTGGAAGGGGGGGAGATGACAGGAAAAAATGGATGGACAAATCAGAGGAGAGGGACGGTGGACGAAAAGGTTTGGGGGAAAGAAGGCTGAAAAGATGAGACAGGCTGAGAGTGGAAGAATGTCGGGTAGACAGGATGAGCTATGGTGCTGTGGAGAGAAAGGAATATCGGGGTGGAGGGGATGGATTAAGAAAGGAGAGAACGGGTGTATGGAAGAGAAAGGGATGGTTGAACAGAGGTGGGTGTGAGACCCACTGAGCGATTTTACGTTGAATAAATTTAAAAGACGTCTAAATGGTATGTGCCATGTTAGCTGAAACTGGACCAAAAAAGGTTGAAAAGTGAAAGTCTAGTGGATGTCCAGATCGCTTAGCTAAATAGCTAAGCTTTTAGTCATGGCTATTTAGCGCTCTTAGCCAAATAGCGAAGAGAGCTAAATAGCCACGAGTAAAACAAAAGCAATTGAACGTATTTTAGCACAGTGTATGGACTAGCATTGTGTATCTCAGATGGTTAAAGTGAAATGGTGCAAACATCATTAAGTTAATAATGAATCATGCTGTTTGGTCTAAAAGTGGGCTACATTTAGCCAGATATATTCTAAGCTAGATGAGAGCTAATGCATAGCCGCTAGGTTGAAATCAAGTCTGAGAAATCACGAAATAATGACATTGAAATAAACGTTGATTAGAAACTATTATATACCCTTTACTTGTACAAAGTTCTGTTATAGAGTTTACAAAGTGCTTTAGTCAAACAAGTAAATTGAAACAAGTAAAACAAACAGGCAGCAAAAGATAAATGGAATAAGCTGGCAAGGTAAAAAGTGGTAGTGCGGAGAAACGGGGGAGGTACGTAGGGATGGATGGAGAGAGATAGGGGACAGGTGAGCGAAGGAAAGATGCAGATATGGCTAAAGGACAGCTGAGAGGAGAAGAGATGGAAGGATACAGCGATAGAGACAGCAGGGTGCGAAAGGTGGCGGGATAAGGGGATGGCGTGATGGAGGAGGGAGAGGTGGAGGGGGCGAGGCTGCTGGCTATTATCCTGCATCGATTTACTCGAGTCAAGGTTGGCTGGGCGTGTAATGAAGTGTGGGATTTAGGGGTTGCCGCATGTGCTTGTCTGCGCCTTATAGCTTTTTGGATGCATTATACACTGATGTGACATGTGTGCACGTGTCTGTGTCTGTGTTTAAGTGTGTGTGAGTGTGTGTGTGTGTGTGTGTATGCACGCTCGCATGCAGATGTTAAGGTGCGTTCTGGGTTGGTACCGCACAAAATTAGGTCTCCCGGATGCTTTGCTGGAGGAAAAAATTGATTGCCCAATTGACTTTTGTGGAAAGAAATATCATGATCTTTCCAACTGATAAGGCTTGCCTACAGATAGATGGTGATGTCTTTTGGTACCCTGTGACCTTGGACCCGTAGAGTACCTGGCATATGGCAATTTAGCAAATAAGTGAGCAAATTATTACTTTCATTGCATATTTACATTAATATAAATCAACTTAATCTGTAAAACTTGCTAAATCTCAAAAAAGACAAACTAAAATGTTGTTTTATTACCAAATTAGTTATTGATTCAGATGGAAAGTGGAGCCCCAGTTTAAATCGGAGTTCTTATCACAGTATCAGGAAGGACATGAGTGCAACCCAAGAAAGATTACCCATGTAAACATACATAATCCTTCATCAGAGTTGATTTACATGACGTCAGACAAGGTATTTAGCTGAATTGTATGTTTGAGCAATTTAAAAAAAAAAGTTTTTTAAAAAAGTCCATAGTGGTTGGGTCAGGAAGGGCATCCGACGTAAAATGTTGCCAAATCAGTATGCGGACTGACAAGACCGTACCGGATCAGTCAAGGCCCGGGTTAACAACAGCCACCATTGGTGCTGTGCCCTCACATGGTACCGATGGAAACTGTCAAATCCACTGTGGCGACCTCTGAGAAACAGGAAATAAGCTGAAAGAAGAAGAAGTACCTTGAGCAATTTACAGTCTACGCAACAACAGAATTATAGACATTAGCATATTACTAGCAGATAGTATGGCAACGGTCACAACGCCGCCTTGACAGAAGCAGCACAAATCGCTCCTGCCTTCCTAGAATACAACTGTGAAACAGAGAAGCACCCAGCCAAGAAACTGAAACAAGCAGCGATTAATTTCTATGCCAGACAGGAGTGTGATCAAGTTTAAATAGAGTTGGAAGTAGGAGAGAGGGAAATCCTGAGTACTGTTGCAGGCAAAGGAGAAAAAAAACCATATATTGGCCCCATCTACTCCCATTTACCTGCAGCTCTCCTGTCACACCACCCCCTTTTCAAGTTGCTCCTTTATACTGCTCCACATACATTTTTCTTTGTTTAACCTTTTTCACCATGACACCACACACACACACACACACACACACACACACACGTGTGCATGCTCTCTATTTTCCTGTTCTGGTCCATTGATCAAAACAGCAGTGTCCAGACAACAGAGGTAAAAAAAAGGAGAGAGATGTTAGAGAGTTGGAGAGCAGTTTTTCAATGCAGGATGGAAATCAAATCAGGTACAAGGCAGGGTGCAGAGGAATGCACATATTAAAAGTGACAAAAGGTTAAAAAAAAGCCTTATCTCCCATCTACCTGCAACTTTTCTACTATATCAGCCCCCCCTTTCTCTCTCCATTGTTCCTTCCCCCATATCTTTCTTTCCTTATTTCTCTTCCTCCCCCACCTCTCCTGGTCTCTCTAATCCAGGGTCGCTCTTTGTTCTCTGGCTCTGATAAATCGTTAGTCCTCTCTCTCTCGCGCGCTCGCTCTCTCTCTCTCTCTCTCTCTCTCTCTCTCTCTCTCTCTCTCTCTCTCTCTCTCTCTCTCTCTCTCTCTCTCTCTCAATCCCAGGACAGCCCTGGTGTGTTTGGGACATTGGAAAAAAAAGCGGGGTGCTACAACGTGATAAACCCCCCAAGGATGCTGGGAGAAAACACAGGAGTGTGTCACCCAGGGCGATAACACTTTTTCCTCCTCCCTCTCTCGCTCTCTCTCTCGCTCGCTTGCTCTTTCTGTCTGCGGAGCAGGGATTATGGTTTTACAGGCAGGCTTTGCTGATTTGTGAGTCCCTTTCTCGCCAACTGGGTTGTTGACATAGGGGAGGTGTCACGGGTGTCGTACTGCCAGCATAGGAATATTTTCACACTTGGCTCCTAAAGGTCTCATCTGTTCTTTTTGTTTGGTTTTTCTGAGCATGCAGTTGTACATTTGCTACATAGGATAGTTGGAGTTATGCAACTGAAAAGTTCCCTTTGATTCCTCTCATGCTAAAGCCTTTGCATAAAAGCATCAACTGGAGAGACATCTTCAACTATAACATGTCTTATTCATCAGTAACTTTCATGGACGTAGTCCACAGGGCGTGTACCGAGCCTTCCTGCTGCGTTACAGCCAGAGTCAGAATGACTTTCGTTGCACTGTACAATAAAACTCAGAGCTTTCTTTTTGGCGGCGTCGGTTGAAAGCACTGATTAGCTGTACCAAGTTCAATCAGATCAGACTGAATGTGTGCTCTGTTAGTTTTAGAGAGGTGGCTTTTCCTGAGAAACACATGGGTAGTTTCATAGGGTTTTTTTTTTGAGGTGAACATATTTTGATGCAGAGGTTGTGGGAACAAATTTCCTCAAGGAGGACAATGAAGAATTTATCTGTCTCTCTCTCTCTATCTATCTATCTATCTATCTATCTATCTATCTATCTATCTATCTATCTATCTATCTATGCATCATCCATCTATCTATCCATCTATCTATCATTCTATCTATGCATCCATCCATCCATCTCTCTCTATCCATCTATCTATCTGCATCCATCCATCTCTCTATCTATACATCCATCCATCTCTCTAACTATGCATCCATCTGTTTCTCTCTCTCTCTCTCTCTCTCTCTCTCTCTCTCACTCACTCTCTATCTATCTATCTAGAGTCTTTTTTTTTAACTGAAGTTGTGTCAGTGTTGATTGGGGAACAGTGAATTGAGGAGTTGGGGGGCCCGGCGCCTCTCAGAACAGCTGTTCAACGCCATCTAGTACCAACCGAGCAAGGTTTTCATGTGACAGCAGTACTTCAAGTATGTTTTCTTGCCCACTATTTACCCACGGAAGAATGACTGGGCATAGTTACCCTTTTTTCAGCCAACTCTGCTGCAGGTCACACTTTTAATTCAGCTGCACACATTGACAGCTGGAAGCCATCCACAACAACCGCACAGTCTCCGTCTGTTGGCCTCCCGGCAAATCTGCTGTCTTGTTAAGAACACCTTGTCAGTAATCGTTCAGAGTGGCTGAGTGTTTTAATCGTTTTCTTTCCCCGCAAGGATTTTGATTAGAAGATATGTACATATATTTTGTAGCTGATTTTTGGCAGTATTGTGCCGTTGAATTCTGAGCGAATTTTCAACAACGCCGATGGGATTACTGAGCCTGATTTATCTGGCAGATATGCACTTTTTAGATGCAAAGTACCCCAATGAACCTGGCTTCTAACTCACCCACTCACAAACGGACTTTTAGTCTCACGTTTAGCTGTACCATCTGTGTCGGCCTTGGGGGGGTTGAGACCCCTTCAAAAATGTTTGCAAGTGAGTTCAAACATTTGGAAAATATATACTATTGCAAGACATTAAAGAATTTAGCACTTTTTAATTAACTCTATAACCCTCATTTGTAAGAAAATTGGCAAAATATATATATATAAATATATATAAATATATATATATATATATATTTTTTTTTTTTTTGCACACCCACTTGTATTCTGTCTTAGCCTATACCTCATAGCCTATACCTCATATTCTATCACTTGGTACCTCATTCGAGGTAGGAGTTCACAGAAACACCATTGGAAGAGATTTAAGTACGAAGTGCTCTATCACCTTTAACATGCTCAGTCAAACCAATCTTTTGGTAATCCCCCCCCCCCATTTTCTTCCTAATTGCACCCAGCCAATTACCCGACTCTCTGAGCCATCCTGATCACTGCTCCATCCCTTCTGCCGATCCGGGGAGGGCTGCAGACTACCAAATGCCTCCTCCGATAGATGTGGAATCACCAGCCACTTCTTTTCACCTGACAGTGGGAAGTTTCTCCAGGGGGACGTAGCACGTGGGAGGATCACGCTATTCCCCCCAGTTCCCCCTCCCCCCCGAACAGGCACCCCGACTGACCAGAGGAGGCGCTAGTGCAACGACCAGGACACAGAACCACATCCAGCTCCCCACCTGTAGACACGGCCAGTTGTGTCTGTAGGGACGCCTGACCAAGCCAGCCAACACGAGGATTCGAACCGGCGATCCCCGTGTTGGTAGGCAACAGAATAGACTGCTATGCTACCCAGAAACCCCTTGGTAAATGTTTTTAAGGGTTTCTGATGTGTCGGCTTGCTTTTCCAGGTTGTTGGTTTGCTAAAAACATGATTCGGATGAGCTTAATTCAGCTCATGCAAAAGCATTTGCTTTACAATGTCAACGTTTAGCATTCAGCTATGTAAACAACATGTCACGTTGGGTACTCAGTTGAAAACGTGCTACTTCCAATTGCAAAAATTACAATCCTGAGACAGCGATCCAGTGTCGATCTGATCACAGCAAGGACGCACAACAGTTATAACTCGCATCTATGACTATGTGGCCTTGTTTCATAACTAAATGTGGGACCGAGACATTTAGAGGTCCGACGGGCTTTGAGTTCAGATTCAGTCTTTTCCACCGCAGTGGCCTCGTTGCGGTACTTGGTGCAGTTAAGCCAGCGAGACAAGAGATCAATACAAACCGATGATAGGTATGCCCGGCTTGGTGTGACGGAACAATTATTAAGAGTTTGGAGTTGATTCAATTCAATTCAGTTCAATTCAAATTCAAATGACTTTATCTTCCATGAGGAACTTCATTTGTACAGTGGACAAATGAGATAAATACAACAATCACAGACAGTCATGGCACAGTCATGGCCATGATTACTTTATCATTATGTGCAGCCATGATACATAAAATACATACCTAATTCACATACCAATTAAGATACCAAGCTAGTGAATGTGCAGTAGGGCTACAGTGCAGGAGTGGGTGTGTGTGCGCATGCGTGTGAGTGTAAGAGTGTGCATGCATGCATCACCGTTGGCCAGAGGTGGGTGGGGGTGGGGGGGTGGGGTTAGCCAGACAGTTTCCCTGGGTGCAGGGGCTGTTGATCAGTCCGTTATCCTGAAGGGAACAGGTGGGGATGGGGAAGATTAAGAGTTCAGTAGACGGATGGAGGTAGTTACAAAACTAGATGTGGCCCTTCTGGTTCTGAGGGACAGGGACGTATAACGTCGTCTGGAGGGCATGAGGTTCAAGTAGGTGTTGTGAGGGTGTGTGTGACGTCTGCAGCTTGGTTCTTGGTAAAGTTCAATAGATGGAACTTTGCCATTTCTGCCTACCAGTCTGGGTCCTTGCTATTACACCGCAGTCCACCTACTCCTGACCCCAATCTCTCACAAATATGCAGGCGGGCGAGGCGGATGGCAGGGTTTACTTTGTGGACGCCTCAATCACACCCACAGCATACCCCTTTGACTTACCCTCGGCCCATCGAACAATCCTCCGGGGATGTGCTTTAAACTGACCTTGACCAGTAAAAAAAAAAACAGAGCAAGAGAGGGGTGGGTGCCTCAAATGAGCAAACCTCCCGCCCTAAAAATAGAAAAGGTGGCAATTAAGAGCCAATCTAATCATCCCTCTGGTAAACGAGCCCTGAAGAGTCTGCCCTCATATCCCCACCCCCACCCCCCTTCGGGCTTTTTTTTTCACACCACTTCCTCATCATCACTGGCGATCGGTTTAATTACGCCCCCGCCATCCCACAGATAAGAGAATGATAGCCTTATCGCCATGGCTCATTTCCAAATCCATGAAATTAATAAAGTCTACCTTCCATCTCGGTCCAGGGACCAAACTCGATGGCTCATATTAGCTTGTCGACAGTGAGAGCTGGGTAAAACAGTTCTCTGTCTCCTCTTAGAGCTGATGAGAAAAGGGTACGGGGAATTATCCCCCCCTCCCCCCCTTCTCATAAGCTGCTGAAAGAATAGGAGGTGGAATAACACAGGGCTTTTGGGGGGGGCTTCGGAGGAATGACATTGAGACATGGATGGGTTTTTTTTTTTATCCAGATGGAGGCCTAGATAGCCGAAACATGTTGAGTTTAAAAAAAAATGCAATTATTGTTCACAGTGTGAGTCTGAAGAGTCTTTTTATTGTTATTGTAGACTTAACTACTTAATCTTTCTCTATCATTACACTGGGAAACCTCCAAGCTTTTGAGGATTGGAGTTTCCTTGTGGCACTTTTCCTCATAACTCTTGGTGTGTCTCCAAAACGTAGCAGTTATCACCGTGTAGGGCTGTGTGAGAATGAAGATTACAGTGTTGTCTCTGACATGTCCCCATCCATCCATCCATTATCCAAACCGCTTATCCTGCTCTCAGGGTCGCGGGGATGCTGGAGCCTATCCCAGCAGTCGTTGGGCGGCAGGCGGAGAGACACCCTGGACAGGCCGCCAGGCCATCACAGCCCCCCCCCCCAACACACACACACACATTCACACCTAGGGACAATTTAGTACGGCCGATTCACCTGACCTACATGTCTTTGGACTGTGGGAGGAAACCGGAGCCCCCGGAGGAAACCCATGCAGACACGGGGAGAACATGCAAACTCCACACAGAGGACGACCCGGGACGACCCCCAAGGTTGAATGTCCACGTCGACGCGGATAAATTGGAGAACATTTTTATTTCCTTGAAAATATATCTTTCAGGTGGTGTTTTCGACCAACAAAAATGTACCCTTTCGAAAACCTCTCCAGGGTGGGTGGGTTTCAGTACATCAATCTGACGCTGTAGTGCAGATCAGTAAAAAAAAAAAAAAGTTTTCAAAAAGGCTAATATACGATTGTCTTGTGGTCTCAGGTGTAAGACTGCATGCAAATTCCCCCCCAAAAAAAAGAGACTCAAAGAGGAACATCACCAGTGTCACTGTTATCTCAGTACATATGTTGTAGGGATAACGCTCCATTAGCAGCCATGATACTGTGTTTCTGAAACAGACAAGCCATCCGTGTGAAAACTAAAACCCTTACTTCCTGATTTGCCCTTAGCTGGCTACATCGAACATTGTAGAAGACAATGCCGATAACAATGCTATACACAGCTGTCACAATGAATGCCATTTAATGCCATATAAAGACAGCAATTCCCAAATGTTCACTTTTCCACACAATTTCGGCAGCGTTTCAGAGGCCCACAGAGGACTGCTCAGTTTTATGGATGCTAATGGGGTGTGATCCCTACAGCATGTGTATAGAGTTAATGATGAAAATCCCCAGCATTTTCCATTGCTTTGGTGTTGCAGCGTAGACAGCGGACCTTATCGAAAAGAATCGAAGACACTAGCCTTGACCCGTTCCCGATGTGAAAGCCGCAATTTCCAGTGTCTCTGGATACGTACGGTCACAGTTTCCTCACCTGTTGATCACCGTATGAGAACTCGGTCAAATAAAGCGCAACTTCATCTGCTTTTCAGTCGAGTCCACTTTAAGTCTAAGAGTTCTCCAACTCTCCATGTTGGCTGTTGTAATCAGCTGGGAGACAGCTGGTTTCACTGCACTGTTCCACCTGCCCGCTCCCCTGAGTAAAAGGCTGTGCTTCACCGACCAAATCCACTCCGAGTCTCTCTCTGAGGTACACTCCAGTATGACTGGCAGGGGTCTCACACATCGATTTTAGGGGAAAGGGGAAGGCTGGGCAGACCCGTCACCACACCAACGCTGGCAGTGGAACGAGACGGGCTCCCACTAGGCTCGGGCCTGTCATTTATTTCTAAACGACAGCAGATGGTGGGCTTGGCGCTCACGCCGTTCTCTCAATCTCCCAAGGTGCATTGCTGTGATGGATGTGGCGGAGAGGAGCGCTGCAGAGGAGGCTGAGGCACATCTGTGCGGGGCTGATAACAGGGGGCAAAGTATGTCTGGGTTCTTCTAGCCGTCAACCTCCCTTTCATACATAACTCTTGCACAGGCCTCTGGAGTACTGCCGTCTTTTTGAGTTCATTTCCCTCTTACTTCCACGGGCTCGCCTTTTCGCCACTCATCAAGCGTGCCTCCTTCAGTTTACGCTGTCGTTTGGCTTTCATCGTGTTTAACAGCTACCTGCCGAAAGGTTTGAAAGTGTATTGATGGGTTCACTCCATAATGAGATATCAGCCGCTTGATAAGTGTGAAAATGTGACACCCATACTCAAAGCGATTGCAGGCATGGGAGTTAAATTCGCTCTTGCATATTAAACAGGTTATTGACGACTCTGAAGTCTCAGCTTGCAAAATAGTAATGTTTTAAAGGGTGTGATCATCCTCGTTTTATAACGCCGAGCAATAAACACCAAGTTAGATTGTGAGATTTGTAACCTTTCTTAATGGGCATTCAGTCTTTGTCATCCTGGGTCCATTTTAAACAGCTCTGCACATTATTTGCAGAATATGAAAAGGGTAGAGTGACCGTTTCAAAAATAAATCCACAATGTGAAAGTAGCCCATGTCCCGGCAGGATTTACACTACCCATTTTAAGAGCCACAGGTTCCCGGGTTTTCCCCGGTGCAGATTGCAAACCCACAACCGCTGTCTGTGCAACATCTGACACAATCAATCCAAGGTACATTAAAGTGAGCAATCATTGCCTAACAACATCCCCCACAAAGGTCATGTCAGCTTCATCATCCTAATCGGCCGAGATCACCACTTCCAGTGATTTAGGGTCGTGGTAATAGCATCATAACCAGCCCTACCCATAAACGTATCCATGGAAACAGAGACGTTGCGATGCCCTCCGACAATGCATCTTTGGGATTCACTGCGCACTGCTGCGGGGTGACAAGTCAGGCGTAAAGAGTCGATTTAGTTGCTGCATTTGGGAGGCTCACACATTAGCAGAAAGGAAATAGGAGCCAGCGAATGCTTAGTGGGTGATTGGCTCGGCAATAACAGAACACCCCATTTGGCAGCTCTTCAAGCGGCACTATATGGATGCCATTACAAACAGGGGGACATTAGCAGGCACCGGGGCTTCGTGATGCATATCAGCACTTCACACTTTTAGCCCCGAGGGCCGGTTTAATACATGTCGTATCACAGCTGTAAGCTGTCCATCCTGTTTGGGTTTTGTGCCATTGATTGTTCAATGGATGGATAGACAGACAGATGCATACATGCAAACATACATACCTATTGAGCTGAAACACCAATTGAAGGCTCCTCAAGGGCCTATTTACACTGTTCCTCACATCTGTGTGTATCTAAATGGAAGCAGCCCGTTACTGTATATTATGTAAAACCTCAGAGGATAACAAGATTCTGCCCAGAACAAGTTTTCCATTCTCCATTCAAACTAAAAAGATTGCACTGTTTTCATTGGCATGTTATTTTGAAAGATAATATTCCCTGCAGTGTATTATCATTTGATACTAACAGCAACTTTTAACAGCAACATTTACGGCAATTGTTTTGCAAAGGCATTAGGGTTTTTAACAGATATACATGGCCAAAAAACCTTTCTTTAAGCTTTTAGCAACATTTGAGACTGGAGCTGCATTAGAATAATCTCTATTAACAAATTCTGTATATATATATATATGTGGGGGGGGGCACGGGTCAAGATTTGGTCTCGGAAGTGTTCAGGTTTCTGTTTTAGTCCAAGTAGTATTGACCAATCACGTTTGAGTAAGTGGCGATTTCTTTTATTTTATTTTATTTTCGACCCCCCCCCCCTTTTCTCCCCAGTTGTACCCGTCCAATTACCCCACTCTTCCAAGCCATCCCTTTCGCTGCTCCCCTCCCTCTGCCGAGCCGGGGACTGCAGACTATGCCTCCTCCGATACATATGGAGTCGGCAGCCGCTTCTTTTCACCTGACAGTGAGGAGTTTCACCCGGGGATGTAGCGCGTGGGAAGATCATGCTAATCGCCCCAGTTCCCCCCTCCCACCCTGCACAGGCACCCCGACCGACCTAAAGAGGCGCTAGTGCAGCGACCAGGACACATACCTCCATCCGACTTCACACCCGCGGGACGCCCGACCAAGCCAGAGGTAACACGTGGATTCGCCATGATCCCCGTGTTGGTAGGCAACCCAATAGACCGCTACGCTACCCGGGCGCCCGCTAGGCGGAGAATTGTACAGGAACGTGCTTTGGTGGCATGTTGGTAACAGTCTGTGTGAGGCGCGAAAGAGGCGGAACGCATTGGCTGAAATGTCGTCGTCTCTAGACCTAAAACGCCTACAAAAAGTATGGATGTTTGTGTATTATGTGGAGAAACATTCGACTCGTGTCGGCTACTTGTGAAACAGTCCGGTCGTAGACGTCGTCTCTCAAGTCAACTCGATTCTCGCGTCTCAAATTGCTAATCCGACTGTAAACAATGGCGGTGCACGGAAGAGGAAGCCTTCACAGGAAACGGAAGCGAGCAGCCGGCAGAAGCCCCGAAATATCGGCCGTTGTCCCCCGAGGCCAAATCGGTGTCGGACGTCAGTCGTCAGATCAGTTAGTCTCTGAGTTCCGAGAATGGGATTAGATTGATTTAATTTGCTGTAGGGGATCGTTTTCAGTATTTCTTTATCCCCATGCAATTTTTAGGAATGGTCCTTTTGTAAGTAACTTGATCTACATTGTAGTGCAGTGACTGCAGTAATAAATTTGCTTTGTCAGTCCAGATGAACAGCTGAACTCACGGGCCTCAGAGAGGGATTTAACATCACACGAATGCAGATAAAATTTAATTGCGTCTGCCCGGGTTGTTTACTCTACCTGCCACGTTCTCAACAGCTGCCATCTTGTGTTATTTTTTCCATTCTAAAATTCCTGACGTGAAAAAAAAACCTGTTAAAATACTCATTAGATTTCAGGATTTGAGGGGCGTCCGGGTAGCATGGCAGTCTATTCCGTTGCCTACTAACACAGGCATCGCCAGATCGAATCCCCTGGTTACCTCTGGCTTGATCGGGCATCCCTACAGACACAATTGGCCATGTCTGGGGGTGGGAAGCCGGATGTGGGTATGTGTCCTGGTCGCTGCATTAGCGCCTCCCCTGGTCGGTCAGGGTGCCTGTTCGGAGGGGGGAGAGAGAGGGGGGGGGATAGCGTGATCCTCCTACGCGCCATGTCCCCTTGGCGAAACTCCTCACTGTCAGGTGAAAAGAAGCGGCTGGCAACTCCACATGTATCAGAGGAGGCATGTGGTAGTCTGCAGCCCTCCCCGAATTGGCAGAGGGGGTGGCGCAGCCCCCGGGACAGCTCGGAAGAGTGGGGTAATTGGCCTGATACAATTAGGGAGAAAAAAGGGGGGGGGGATTTCAGGATTTGATGCAAGTATGGGATGATAACTTGGGTCTGTTCTTTCTCTGGAGGGGTTCTGTGCACGTCAGAGGATACAGCAAGGCACTAAAAAGGCCCTGCTTTTAGTGTATATAGTGTATATGTAATATATATGCGTTGATGGTTTCATTAAGACACTGCGGATGAAGGCTTCCACCAATCATACGCCATGTAAAATTAGGCTGCTGCCCTGTCTTGGCTGGCTGTGTGCTTAAACAGTCTTTCATTTTCCTTCCTCTACCACCTCTGAGATGGCGTGCAAACGCTCAGATTTTTTTTTTCCAACCCGATCGTTCCCCCAGGCACCTTCACTGACTGGCATCTCATTAGGACAGCAGAGCGCCATGCTTGTGCATTCTCCGCCAGACAGGCCACGCCACAGGCTGCATGCTAATTGGGGAGGCGTTGCCAGCATGAGACGACCTTGTGTGGTAGAAGAAAAAGAAGGGCTTTTTTGTTTGTTTTCTGCCGGGCAGGGGGGCTCTCCTCCTCAGACTGCTTCTCTGTCCTGACCTTGCCCAGCAAAGTCAGCCAAGCCTGACCGCTCATCAGACTTCATAGTGAGTGCCACTGAAAATATATTAGGATATCATGGTGTGTAACATAAAGTGGTAAGTGCTCTACCTCTTACCCCTTACTATCTAAGGTACTGCAAGTCGGGCATCTTAAAGTGATACTATTCTGACATTCATCTAAGACTCGTCTGAGGTGTAGTTAATATGCGTAGGTTTTGACTTGTTGCCTAATTCTACACCTGATTAGGTTTCGAAACATGAAGCAGAAGTCCTTTTCAAAACATGTTCTGACATTTGCCATTTATCTCTGCAATAACACAAATACTTTCACCTCTGCTGACATTAATTTACCATATTTTCAAGATGTAACATAGCCGCTCTGTTTTCCTGACAGAGTCCCTATGCTTCCTATTGAACATCGGCTGTATCGTAAACCAGGAACGATGATGTGTGTGATAGAAAGGGCCATTTTTGGGCTGCCCGTCCACCGTTTGGGAACGAAGTTCTCTTCACAACCGTGTCTGGGGTGTTTCTGACAATGAAGCCTGTCTGACACAATCTGTAATTTTACCATTACAGCTTTACTCCAACTGTATAACCCTGTGGCAGTGTACTCAATCTCAGCACTCGCCTCTGACAGGGTTTTCAGGCTGAGAAAGGGTTGAGTGTTTTGATTATATTGCAATCAATACCAAACACATCTGTGCCGGGTAAGAGAGGGAGGAGGGACAAAGGGAAGGAGGGAAGGAGTAAAGGATGGAGGAACCGGTACTGGAGCTAGAGCTGTTTTCGTGTTTATATAATGTGTATGTCTCGTGCTTTCTATCCATCTATTTATCGATGCATATATCATTCCTCTCTGTCTTGATAGATAGATAGATAGATAGATAGATAGATAGATAGATAGATAGATAGACAGACAGACAGACAGACAGACAGATAGACAGATAGATAGATAGATAGATAGATAGATAGATAGATAGATAGACAGACAGACAGACAGACAGACAGACAGAGAAATATAGATAGAAAGCAAGATAGACAGAGACAGACAGACAGCAGGATAACTAGAGAGATAGAGAGATAGATAGTCAGACAGATAGCGAGATAGATAAGATAGAGAGAGAGAGAGAGAGAGAGAGAGAGAGAGAGAGAGAGAGAGAGAGAGAGAGAGAGAGAGAGAGAGAGAGAGAGAGAGAGAGAGAGACACACACGTATTGAGAGAGACACATAAAGCACATATTGAATTGAGAGAGAGACAGACAGACAGACAGGGATATAGATAGATAGAGGGACAGACAGACAGAGAGAGACAGAGTTAGATAGCTAGAGAGATAGATAGATAGGTAGATAGAAGTGTGTGTGTGTGTGAGAGAGAGAGAGCTCAGTAATGGCTAGCCTGTACATATAGGAGAGGAGATAGTTGCTGTTTTTAAATGCTGTTTAAACAGGCTGAACCGTATTTGAATACTGTGAAGTTTTTTCCTTTAGTTGACACAAACCAGAACATTAAAGTGTATCTGTAAGAGAGCGTTAGAGAGACAGAGAGTTATCGAGAGAGAGACAGCGAGAGAGTTAGAGAGAGGGTGAGAGAGACAGAGAGTTATCGAGAGAGAGACAGCGAGAGAGTAAGAGAGAGGGTGAGAGAGACAGAGAGTTATCGAAAGAGAGAGACAGCAAGAGAGACAGAGAGTAATAGAGAGCGACTTAAGAGAGAGAGACAGTTAGAGAGAGAGAGAGAGAGAGAGACTCACCCCCCACTTTGTTTCTGTGCCATCAGTTCTTTGCTGCCACTCGTAGATAAAGAGGCGCTGCGATCAGCCAAACCAGCCATCTCCTTCAGCCCTCATTAAAATGCTGTCATATTAAAAAATCATTTCAGCCCTTTGCTGATGAGCCTTTTATTGCCTCCTTGAAAATTTTCTCACTTTAGAGTCGACGGGAGTGAGAAAACCTTCAATGAATAATGAAAGTGGGGATGGAGACCGGGAGACGGGAGGCGAGAGAGAGAGAGGACAGATAAGGGTGATTTGTTGAACGCTGGGAGGACAGGTCTCATTTCAGAGCCATTAATTGTGACTTCTTTTTAAAAGCTGCAATACATAAACAAGCCCAGCTACATAATAACCTACAACGGCGAAAATAAAAATACGCCTTTTCCTGCTGATGATCTGAATATGGTGCAAGCGAAGGAGGGGGTAAAAAGCACCGGAGAAAAACAATATACTCCGTTTTTTTTTTTTTTTTAATGTCATTTATCTTGTATTTTTTGCTGAGACATGGTGTTTTCCCCTTATTTAGATAGGGAGATCTGTACCGCGCATCGATGAAAACGCAGTAACAAACTAAGCCTATCTGTGAAACAACAATGAGCAGCTTGTGGCTCCCATGGGCTCCTGTCATTAAACACGCTACGGCAAACAACCACCGTCACCGACAGAAAGCGGCTACAGAGCCACGCTAATTTATAGTTTGCTTATGGGAAGATCATATCAGTCCGAGGCAGCTTATTACAACGTCTGCTACGCATCTCTTTAATGGAGTCGATGATTATGTCAGCCTCGAATTTGGCAGTGAGGAGATGTTTCGCGGTAGAAGAACAACTCATTTAAGTCTGGTCTGACTAATTTTGCCAATAAGGATTTCAGAGGGATTGATTGAATGTCTGATGAAGCTCCTGTGTGCCTCTTCATGCTGATGGACCTCATTAGTATTAGCGATATAACTCCCTTCCCTTAATGGGTTTGCATGCAAAACATTTCCCTTCATTGCCAGTAAGAACCCAAGTCCCTGTTTTTCGCAGAACAACATTAGTTTTTCTCAAGATTTAGCTGGGAATAGCGAAACAGAATCGCGCATGTCCAGTCTGAGGACATTGTGTGCAAACATCAGAACGGTCGGGTTCGAGGAGAAGCCACGCTTATGCCGTCACATACTGGCTGATGTTCATAGGCACCTGCATCCAGTCGAACTGGTTGTGTCCAAATATTACGATGCTTTGAATGTTGCTTTTCAAAAAATGAGAGCATGTGGGTGTCCGGGTAATGTAGCGGTCTATTCTGTTGCCTACCAACACGGGGATCGCTGGTTCAAATCCCCGTGTTACCTCCGGCTTGGTCGGGCGTCCCTACAGATACTATTGGCCGTGTCTGCGGGTGGGGAGCCGGATGTCGTTATGTGTCCTGGTCGCTGTGCTAGTGCCTCTTCTGGTCAGTTGGGGTGCCTGTTTGGTGGGGGAGGGGGAACTGGGGGGAATAGCGTGATCCTCCCACGTGCTGCGTCCCCCCGGCGAAACTCCTCACTGTCAGGTGAAAAGAAGCAGCTGGCGACTCCACATGTATCGGAGGAGGCATGTGGTAGTCTGCAGCCCTCCTCAGATCGGCAGAGGGGGAGTAGCAGCAACCGGGACGGCTCGGAAGAGTGGGGTAATTGGCCGGATACAATTGGGGAGAAACCCCCCCCCCCCCCCCAAAAAAAAAATCCATCCATCCATTATCCAAAACACTTATCCTGCTCTCAGGGTTGCGGGGATGCTGGAGCCTATCCCAGCAGTCATTGGGTGGCAGGCGGGGAGACACCCTGGACAGGCTATATATATGTATGTGTGTGTGTATATATATATATATATATGTGTGTGTGTGTGTGTGTGTATATATATATATATATATATATATATATATATATATATATATATATATATATATATATTGACGATACAAATGGCCCAAAATACGTATGTTTTTGAAAAGAGACTACTTTGAAAAAAGTGGAGCTGACTCTCCTCTCTGTTCTCCGCGGGCCAGCCCATCCTGGTGTGCAGAGGGTCTTTATCTCAGCTGTGTGTTTAATTCTGATGAGAAACCAACATGTGATTTGGGATTCAATGGGGTGACACTATACTTAACTCAACTGGAGTGTAGACTGTATTACACCAGAGTCGATTTGTTCACACACACACACAAACATACACACACACACACACTCATGCACAAGCACATGCACATGCGCACACACACACACACACACACACACACACATGCAGAGAACTACACAAACGTGCACACCTAGTTAGACTGATTTAATGTCTCAGCAGAATACACATTACTACTTAACTGGCCCTGTGAGATTAGACACACACACAACACAACACAACACAACACAATACAACACAACCAAATATGTCCTGTTACACTCCAATAGCAGAGTTAAAGGCTGAATGCCGTGCTGTGGGATAATATTTGTAATGGCTTCATTTCATAAACACTTTTTTTGGGGGGGGGGGCTAAAACATTTACATTTTATTTGCATCGGAGCCCATGTCTAGAAAAACACTACTAAACATACTAAAGAGCACCAAAGAAAGGTCCAAAATGACTTTATCTTGTGACGTTCACTTCTCATCCCTCAAATTAAATGAAATAACACTTTTGTTATATTTGGGTGTAACAGAGCTTGGGGCATAATTTGAGAAATTCCTCACACTGGCTCACAGTTTGCGTTCACTTTTTGATATCGTTATTTCATAGTCGAGCCTTTCGGAGACATTTTTCACAGCTGGCTTCTGGACTGTGACACGGTGTGTCAGGACTATCACGTATTCCTCCTCTATGTGCTGAGGTTTTGCACCAAGGTGCGAAAAAAGAAGTGAAATATTTCACCCTAAGAAAAAAAAAATACAACCAGTACTACATCCACTGAAGCTACTACCCCTTGCCTAGAAAATCATTCACGCTGTAAGTCAAAATAAAAGAGCAGTCCTGGAAATGTATGATTTTCAGGGGGTGAGAAGTAGGCACGGCGACTAAATGCTGTGCTGAGGAGAAAATATTCATTTGCAATATCCTCATTCCACATTCTCGCCAGTTGGGCATGCCTCTGTTTTGAGGTGTAATATAGGCCTGCCAAATCAGGGGTAGCCCCATTACTCATCCCCCTCCGTGCTGTCTCCTGGCTTGTGCTCCGGCGCTAATGCAGATTACAGGGATATATGAGGGCTATTTTGTTCGCTGCAGGGTGGAAACGATCGCAGGCAACCCCATCCCTCTCTGATGCACGACTCTACATCTGTTCCTCCCGTGAAAGCCTATCTGGAGATCCATCAGAGCCAACCTCTTATCAGATCTGGGGCTTAGTACATGTATCGCGCATTAATTATGGATGCTGTGTGTAAAATATTGGGTCGCTCCATTAGCGTGCGTGCTCAGCCCTCGGAGACAAAGTTTTTGTTAAGTGATTAGTAACTTGGCTTAAAGACGCAATCTGGGCATGTTGTGAGTGCTGAATCCTCCATGCCCGATTCAGACATGCAGAGACACAAGCGCCTCCGTGCAGAAATGGGCAGCAAAGGTATAAACATGTAAAGGTGTGATGTTCTGTACCTGCAGCCTTCCTCTGGGCAAGCTGGATAGAACAGAATAGAAGTGAATAATAATCTTGGTGTGGACAAGAAGGAATAACCACGAGCCGTCTAATGGGTCCTGTGGCGAGCACGTGATCCTACCAACATCATTATTCCAACCTGTGCGTCAGCCTGTTCCAGCGCACACACACACACACACACACGGGCAAAGAATTACAAATAACACACACACATGCCTGGGCAAAGAATTACACAAATAATACACACACACACACACCCGGGCAAATAATTACACAAATGATACACACACACAAGTTAGTTGGATTGAATTCATGTCCTAGCAGAAAACACACAACTACTTAATTGGCCTCATGGGACGTAATAATGACAAATACCTACTTAGTCAAGAACCCACTGCCTTCAATTTTTTACTATTGTTTATGCAAACAATATACAGTAATTTATTCAAGACAGCTGAAATAATTAGCAAATTTCCATGCAAGGATGACCACAAAGCACCAACGGTAATATCGGCAGAATATGAAATCATCAGGAAATGAACCTGCGGAGACAGGAACGTAATAACTTACAGCTTCCGCGTTCCAGTCGAAATGAATAACGCATCACAGAGCCCTGCATGTGATTATGACGACAGCCATCTTTTGGGTCCATTAGTGGGACATGTTTCAAATACCGCACAACGAGAAAGAAAAATGGCCCGTGTATACAGTCAACATGGAGCGCCTCCCTTATAGTCAATACAATCGTTTTCTAAGAGGCTAATAGAGAGCGATAGGCAGGCTGCGAGGCGCTGTTCTCAATCCAAGATCGGCAGCAACAGCAATCAGGTTGTGAGTCTAACTCACTTTTAGACCGGGACCGTGGACGTATTATTTAAATCTCCGTCTGATCTGTGGCCGCGACACGTCCACAACCTCACATTTAATCTTTATGCAAGTCGTTTCTCGTGTATTGGGTAAATAGACCATTCATCATATTATGGGCTCTTACAGCCTGACTGTTTGAGTGATCTGTCTCTCAAATGGCCTCACTTCTCAGGCAGGCCAATCAATCATGTTTCAATGAAGATGTCACAGCTCTTTGTGCCGAGTGCTACTCCAAACTCTTTCCAGGGCCCAGTAGACGATGTATTCAAATCTAAACTTTTTCATTTCAAAGAGACGGTCACTCACCTCACTCCAAAATATTCGGGCGGGCAACGGCAACTGGGCAAGAGGTCTCTAATTGTTTACATGCTTCGTCTCTATATGCCTCTGGATTTCAGTAGTGGCATCAGCCATTTTATCTCAGTAGAACCATGGGTAGGATTTCAAACTGTGCCTGTTGAGCCGGTAAGCGCTGTAAACCAAACAAGTCATTAAGAGGTACTTGTTGCTCAACAAGGGACATGGATGGTTTGTGGTTAATGACTGATTATGACCTTACGATAGCCCCTTGCAGACAATACACACAAACACACACACACACACACATATAAGCACACAGACACGTAAGCGCGCACATGTACACACACAGACACACACATACGTATACACGTTCTCGACAGTTGCACATCTAGAGGAACACATTTATGAAAGAAGAGGAAACTTTTTTGTTCAGATTGACAAGCAGATCAAAAACATACACTATATTTTGAATAGATTTCTCGAGTCCATTGCGTAATCACATTTGCGTAGTGCACAAAAAAACACATAAACCACCAGTTTTCTCATTGTGCCTGTACCCAAAAAAAACAAAGCAAAAAAAATCCCTTGTATCCTATATTAATGACTACAGACCTGTTGCTTTGACGTCAGTAACAATGAAATGCTTGGAAAATTAGTCATGACATTCATAAATCCTAACCTTCCTGCCAACCTTGATCAGTTTGCTTGTCGGTCAAACAGATCTGTGGAGGATGCTGTCATTGGCTCTGCATACTGTGTTAAAACACCTTGAAGGAGAAAAAAAACCTATGTCAGATTGTTGTTTATTGACTATAGCTCTGCATTTAATACCATTGTATCATCTTAATTGGTGTTAAAGCTTAGGGACCTTGGTTTTTGTAACTTCATCTGTGCGTGGTTATATGACTCTCTGACAGGCAGACCTCAGACAGTGAGAGCAGGTACCAGCTACTCGTCCACCATAGTTCTCATCAGAGGAGCACCACAGGGTTGTTGTCTAAGCCCCTTACTCTACAGTCTGTTCACACACGACTGTGTTGCCAAATGTCATAACAGCATGGTGACATTCACAGATGACAGCACAGTGATTCGACGGATAAGTGACAACAGTGACGATGCCTATAGGAAGGAGGTGAGGGACTTATCCATATGGTGTCAAGATAACAACCTCTCCCTAAATGCTGAGAAAACAAAGGAGATATTTGTTGATTTAAGGAAGTCCAAAACGGTTCAGACACCAGTTTGTTTGTTTGTTTGTTTTGGGGGGGGGGGGGCTTTTCCCCTTTTTGCAACCCAACTGTATCCGGCCAATAACCCCACTCTTCCGAGCCGTCCCAGATGCTGCTACACCCCCTGTGCCAATACGGGGAGGGCTGCAGACTACCACATGCCTCCTCCGATACATGTGGAGTCGCCAGCTGCTTCTTTTCACCTGACAGTGAGGAGTTTCGCCAGGGGGATGTAGTGTGTGGGAGGATCATGCTATTCCCCCCCAGTTCCCCCTCCCCCCTGATATAACTTTGTTAAAAGAAACACTCAACAATAGGGAAATGCTCAACAAACAAGGATAAAAATAATCCAGTGATTCAAGTAAATTCTTTATGAGACAGTACAAGCCTGTTTCATGCCCTGGCCACCTCCTAGGCCATGTTTTTGCTCTACCGGTACGCTTAACCAGTATTGTATGAGGAAGTCAGGAGTTGCAGAGAAGTATGTAGGATTGGTGCAGGATATGTATGAGGGAAGTGTGACAACGGTGAGGTGTGTGGTTGGAATGACAGATGGGTTCAAGGTGGAGGTGGGATTACATCAAAGATCGGCTCTGAGCCCTTTCTTGTTTGCAACGGTGATGGACAGGTTAACGAACGAGATCAGGCAGGTGTCTCCGTGGACTATGATGTTTGCGGATGATATTGTGATCTGTAGTTAGAGTAGGGTGCAGGTTGAGGAGAGCCTGGAGAGGTGGAGGTATGCACTGGAGAGAAGAGGAATGAAAGTCAGTAGGAGCAAGACGGAATACCTATGCATAAATGAGAGGGAGGACAGTGGAACGGTGGGGATGCAAGGAGTAGAGTTGACGAAGGCATATGAGTTTAAATACTTGGGGTCAACGGTCCAAAGTAACGGGGGGTACAGAAGAGAGGTGAAGAAGAGAGTGGAGTGGGTGGAGAAGAGTGTCAGGAGTGATTTGCGACAGAAGGGTACCAGCAAGAGTTAAAGGGAAAGTTTACAAGATGGTTGTGAGACCAGCTATGTTATATGGTTTGGAGACAGTGGCACTGATGAAAAGACAGGAGGCGGAGCAGGAGGTGGCAGAGTTGAGGATGCTAAGATTTTCATTGGGAGTGACGAAGAAGGACAGGATTAGGAATGATTATATTAGAGGGACAGCTCAGGTTGGACGGTTTGGAAACAAAGCAAGAGAGGCAAGGTTGAGATGGTTTGGACATGTGTGGAGGAGAGATGCTGGGTGTATTGGGAGAAGGATGCTGAATATGGAGCTGCCAGGGAAGAGGAAAAGAGGAAGGCCAAAGAGGAGGTTTATGGATGTGGTGAGGGAGGACATGCAGGTGGCTGGTGTGACAGAGGAAGATGCAGAAGACAGGAAGAGATGGAAATGGATGATCTGCTGTGGCGACCCCTAATGGGAGCAGCCCAAAGTAGTAGTAGTAGTAGTAGCAGCGGTGCACTTAACCAGCTGATTCTAATCAACACCACACTTTAGCCGGGAAGAGGAAACTAATAAAGAAATCAGCTGATTTAGTACATGGGTGGAGGAAATACACAGCTTGGACTTTTACCTTCTAGACCTGATTTTGTCACCTCAACCTATTAGTCAGTTTAGTTGTGTCCCTAATTTAGGTTCAGTCCCCTGTGTGGCCATACCAAGTGCAAGATGGCCCAGCTTGCTCCAGAGGTGCCCCATGCCTCCACCCTCCAACCAAAGGACAAAGGCAATTCACTGTTTGCAATATTCCTGCAAGTCAGAATCAGAATCATGATTCTGAAGTCCCACCTTCTGTATTGTTTCTGTGTCTGACAAACTTTTATGACGAACTCCACCACTATCCTCCTGCAGTAGGCCAGCTACAGCATGTCTGTCCTGTAATCCAGCATTATTGTATGTTGCATAAAAGCTGCTCTTTGTTGCGTTCAGTGGGGTGTTGGAGCGGTGTCAAAAGAATGAGTACAGGTGCTCTGCAATGATTGGTGGATCACTGTGTCAATCATCTTGCAAATGGGGAACCCCTTCCTTCAGAATATATGAAGTGCACATATCTGAAAGAATAAACTGAATTGTTAAATGGGATATCAGCACTGGGTTAGTAGGGTTTCAACAAATCTTTTCTCCTTTTCTTTTCTCCACCAGGTCACCAGATCTCCAAGGCACAGACACAGGAGAGCCCAAATGTTGTCCTCAGAAAATCTGGCTTATACCAGGAGATGACTGCAGTCATACTACGGTCCACCTTCACCTCAGCCTTACTTGATTCCAGTGAAATTGCAGATAAATATTAATACATTGCACAGGAATGTAGGACAACATAACACACGTTTTCATAAATACATAGCCAACACACACACATGCACCTAGATAGAGATGAAATGCACTGATATACAAGCACTCCTACCAGTCACATCCATATTGGCACACCTATTTACAAAAACCTAACAAACTCAGTCACACACATACACAACACACACACACACGTACATATACTATACATCCACACATTATATATACTCATTTAAACTTTTGTTCATAGGTGTAAAGCAGGAGTCCTCCACGCAGGACGCACACATACACACACACACACACGCTTTCTTATTTGCTCTTCTAGTTTTCTAATTAGAGCTGAAACCTGCACAAGGTATACTGTGATGATACCCATTTACAACAACACTAAACCATTGTTCTGAGGTGTTTGTATCCATGCTAGCACTCTGAAATATACCATACCCACACATCCTCAGATATGGATGTATTATAGTTATCCTGTGACTAATCACCCAACTTTTCAATAGTAACTCCAAAGTGAACGTTAGATTACCATTGCAGTTGTTTTTCTGATCTGACTACTGCAGTCTGGATGCATCTCGAATCAGGCCCATTATCAGGCAGGGTGTAGCCACAAGGGAGTTGATGGAGGATTTGCAAATTTTAATATTCCAGTCTTCGGTGAGTAAGCCGCCCCCACCAATCCCCACCAGACCACCAGAGTCACCCTTCTACCCCCCCACCCCCACTCACCACACACACACACACATACACACACATTGCACCACCAATGCATTATTAAACTTGTGTAAGCTCATTAGCATACAAAGCAGGAAACCTACCACAGTTGAGCCTTGCATATTTATCTGGACATGGCTCACTTGTACGTGCATACACCCCTACTGTAACCCCCTTTTTCTCTGCACAGGCATTGACTTGGTTTTGCTCTCAAGAGGAGACCAAGAGATGGTAAGATGGTACAGTGCAGAGCTGTGAAAAGAGGCTAAAAGTTGCGGTTAGTGAGCCCATGGCCAATAGCTTCCGTCGATAGATATTTATTTGTATGACCTAAGGATATCTTGGAGAAACACGAGTATACACGCAACCCAAGCCCAAGCTTGTGTGAAATGTTGAGCCACTTAAGTACCTCACCTGTGGGCCACTACTTGAATGACTGTGAAAATCTACCACTTCCCTTCCTTTGTTGTCCTTCTCTGCAACCCCTTGTTCCCTTTCTCCTTGACTTCAGTCACACGCTATCTCTTTTTTTCCTGCTCCCCTGAGAATCAGTCCCTACATTTTTCCGCCCTCTGGGTCAGCATACAATGCAAACCCCAGTCCCCCACCCCAAACCACCACCACCCTCCTTGTGGTATGGAGTCCTCCATTAATATTCCTTCCTTCCTTCTTCTCTTGCTTCCTTCCTTTCCTCCCTCCTGTGAGATTGCTGTTGTGTCTTATGGCTTTTTATTCCTACGTGATGGTAGATGGGTTCATGTAGGAGTAGAAGCCACTAAACACACGGTGAGTGTTCGACGCGCGAGGCCAGCGCACACAGCGAGGCTCCTGTGGATATGACAGCTGCCATGTATTCAGATCAGTGTCCCGCTAATCACAAAGAAGATCCACACAGGAAAAATAAACAATATCACGGCGAGGGGCCTACCTCGGTTTATGTCAGCATGGTGAAAATACAAGATTTGAATGATCATTTTGAATGGTCGACAGTCAGTCCGCCGTAACTTTAGACGGGCGAATGAGACTCAGCCAAGCAAATCCTTAGTCGTACGACACATGCACATTAAATAAATAAATAAAAGGATCCATAACTGCATGCTGGGTGAATAAATTCAGAATTTCAAATTTTTCCTCCGTTCCTTGGGTCCTGAAGATCTCAGAATAGAAAAAAATTAGGAGACACCATTGCTACCATTTGGACGCAATGCCTTTCCAAGGTAGGTCATCAGCTACATCTACTAATACACAAGGTCTGATGTGTACAGTCTCATTTCTGGGCGAAAATATAGAAAAAGCAGCTTAAAGGGCCATAGCGCAGGTGTCTGCAGCTTCCTCCAGCCAAAGTGTCTCATTTCTGGGTGAAAATGTTGAAAAACGAAAGCGTCATGCATTGTTCACCTTTTTTTATGAACTAACAAGATTATTATCTCGGAATTTTGAGAAAAGTTTTCATAGAAAAAAAAAGTGCCTTGTTTTTCGTAATTAATGAGATATCTCAAAATCACAAGAGAAGCTCTCGCTTACTTGAGAGCTCAATTTCATGGAAGCAAACATTTCCCGCCTGTTTAGTTTAATCAATTTTATTTTGTTAATTTTATCTCGTTAATTCAGAAAAACGAGAACTTTTTTAACATGAAAACTTTTCTCGGAATTCTGAGATAATAATCTCGTTAATTAAAAAAAAAACAGGGCAAACATTTTTTATTTTCCTCAAGTGAATACATTACGATTCCGTAGATGTGAACGTGTGATATGACTATTATAAAATGAGAAACCTGGCTTGAAGTTTTGAGGAAACGAGGGTTCGCATGAGCGTGTAAATCAGTGGCTCCACCTGGCGGTACGCAAGAGCCTTGCTGAAAGGCCTAACAATTGCAAGAGTATCTGTCTGCTGCCTGCAAGACTGCAAGTTACGCCCACTTCATGTGACGCCCCTCTAACTACAAGTTACGCCCCCTTCCTTAAAGGTATATGACCCTCCGAGGGCATTTTGGCTTTCAGCTGTTTCTCATTGTGGCACACTTGTTTTCTTTCATCTGTTCAAATCTATTTTAATTAACTACTACAAGGGGAAAAATACAATTGCTTAGGGAAATTCAACTTTGAAGAATACGATATGCCCCTCACTTGCAGTCTGCAGACAGACCCCTCAACAGTCCAACTGGCCAAAGTCCTTAACGTAAAAGCAAAAAAAATGTCATTTCATTTCATTTTATCACAGAAAACAGTTATTGCATCTACACATCGCATTACAATGATGTGAAAATTAGTTATTAATCTCTAAAAAAAATTTAGTACCACGAACGAATGGATGCAGAGCCAGATCAGCAGCTTATGCTTACTGCACTCACGCCCGATATTCCAAGACTATGCCGATGTGAACAGGCTCATCCGTCTCACTGAAATGGTATGTGTGTTATTAGTACAAGTATAAGTAGTAGCAGTAGTGGTCAGGGGTGGACATAGGTGAGGTGATTGTTACATTGTTGGTATCTGCAGTTGGAAGTGGTACTTGGGAAATTTGGTACTTGGTTTGGTACATGGTCTGAAAAGTTTGGGAACATCTGATGTAAATCATTTGGGTCATTGGGCAAGCATCTACCGTCACAGATGTTTTCTTGAATTGGACCTTCATCAAATCAGCATTATAAACACCAAAAATGCTGTCTCTGACCTGATAGTCTGGTTATTAAAGAATGCCTTGACCTGACCTAAATTTGAGCAGCTGAGTGAGAAAGTCACACAAATGTGCCCCTATTGGATATCGTTGGATCCTACAGGTTTTAACTGGTTTAATATAGTATGTGTACATGTCAGACCAGGCTGACCTATTATTGTTGGTCAACCCCTGACCAGAATCTGATCTAAACCTAAATGAATTGCTGTTAGTGACCAGAAAGTGAATTATTAAACCTCTGACCATTGCAATAGTCTGGCATATACTTGCAATTGTCCTACAATATTCTTCCATCCTTTATGAGGTAGATAATTATCTGACTTCCTATTATCATTAATAAGATCAGCTCATGTTCAATAATTGATTCAACTGTGTAACTTGTTATGATCTAAAATTTAGCGAGTGGGATGAAAAGTTTCATTTGCTTACATAACACATCAGTTTAATTTATTTTTCAAATTCCCCCTCCTAAGTATTTTTCCCCCCTCAGAGACACTAGCAAGTCTGAGAGAATAATAGAGTAGGGGAGGCTCGAGAGACAAGACTGGGAGAGGATTCGATCCTGGGCCAGCAGGGGTCCATGGGATTTCTAAAGGTGGGAGTCTTAACAACTATGAGGTATCTCTGGTAAGGAGCTTGAATTATTGAAAATATATTCTGGGAGACATGGGCACATGAAGGGGAAGTGTGTTTGAACACACCGCTGCTGTGTTATTTGCTGCCTTAGGATATGTATGCGTTTCCTGCATTCCCAATTACGATTTGTGTGGATACAACGTTGCTGTCACCATTATAAATCTCATTGTTTCAAAATGCCAGATCTTCAGGTACTAACCAGAAAAGCAGACTGGTGTTCTCAACGGCAAACAAGCGCTTTTATCATTTTAGTTAACACTGCCCAGAGGCTAATGAAACTAGCTCATCCCACAAAAGGCCACACAATCGTTCTCTAGGTGGACACTATTCCTGACCACGGTGAAGTATTTGGCATGTTTGCGTGCATGTGCAGTGCTGTGTACATGGTTTGTTGTTACTGTATCTCTCCCCCTCCAGCCTCTGTTCCCCTGTAATAAATAATGCTCTTTTGTGCTCTGTGTTTTATTTGTTCCACGTCGTAACGTCAGTGCCGTTCAATAAATTATGCATCGTGCCTGTTCAACCTGCAGCATACCCCTTGTTTCATTTCTCCATCAAGCTCCTTTTTCAAATACCACACACACACACACACACACACACACACACACACACACACACACACACACACACACACACACACACACACACACACACACACACACAATCACACACTCGCACACATTCAAAGCTTTTGTTTTATATTGTAATTCATGCTGTTCCTCTCAAATAGCACTCACTGGGTGTGAGAACTCGGTGCACATACTCCAGGTGATACATGAGAAAATCTGAAAGGCTTGATCGACTTACTACCCACAGATGTGCACAAAGAAAATAGTTTAGTTGATGGTTAACTACACAGTCTTGAGTAAAGTGTCAAAAGGATTTATTAGACCTGCCTGTGTGATTTGACCTACAACTTGAGTAGTAAGTCTAATAATACTATGTAAGCACTGACTGACAACACTATTATTTGGTCTATTAGTAGATATGACATGCAGTAGTATTGTCATAGTAATATTTAATAACATGTGCGCACTGAACTGCCAAACGATAACCCAGTGGCCTGGATAACAAGGCGAAGTCGGTTTACTCCAGCCGGTTATTGTGGGTTAGTTACCCTGTAAGTGTTACAGCGCCGATCAGTGTCGTAAATTGCTCACGACGCCCAAATGTATACGCATCTGCTTATCGTCACGTCTACCTCGGCGACTGATGTGGATGTTAAAATCTACGAACTTGCTCTGTGTTATGTCGCTATCGCCGAAAATAGAAGCGTGTGCTGATCATGGCCTGGACCACAACGTGTGCTGAAGTTTTCAGCCTGCACACTGTACGAGTCGATAGGATTGTTAGGCGAACGCCACCGCGGTGAATGGATTGCAACAGGCCCAGCACGAGTCTTTCAGTCGCGTTCTCTCCGAGATTTGGGCTGCCAAGCTCGCCCACGCGCACCAGCTGCTAGCTGTCTGGGGGAATCGCCTTAGCCGTCCTTTTTCTGACGAAACCAGAGGAAATCAACCGGCAGCCGGGGGCAGACCACACAACCTTTTTTTCTCCCCCCCCCCTCTCTCTCTCTTCTCCTTCTCTATTCAATAATTCTCAGTGATAGGCCTCTCCTTTGAGCACTGGTGGCACCACTTCTCACTCCAATTAGCGAAAGGCAAAGAAGCCTTCTTGTTTGCCGGCACGCAAGCGGTAATTGGATAATCCCAGAAATTTGGGAGCGCGCACAAAAGGGAATCTGTAATTAAATCGGGACATCTGTCAAATATTGACACAGATGAGCTCAGAGAAGAATAGAGCTAACATAGATTTTAGATTTTGGGCTCCATATGAAATGCAAAATGGGCTTTGGGGAATCTCATACTGTAGGTTTAATAATGGCGTTTTGTCCCAGCAACGTATACGGGCTTAAATTCCCGTCGCGCCAAGGCAACTGAATCGCGGTAATACCAAACGGAAACCCGACTCAACCTTTATCCGTGGCCTTAAGTGGTTATGACAGGAAGTGAGGGTTTGTCAGGACAGCCTCAAGGTCTCAGTCATTTGGTCGGTCTCATCGGTGTTCATATATGCAAATTAGAGTTTTGTCCCCAAATTAAATTTCCACCATTTGGCAGAATGACACCTACACTAAACAAGTGGAAAACTGCAGAACTGCTCAGCTAGGACCTAACAGATTATAGTGGCGCCGACCGAAATCCCCTGCAGCTGTTCTGTGATCAACTACTGGGCACCTTAATGGCCGTGTTGCCAAAATGGATACATGGCATTTAGGAAACGCAGTCTGCAATGTGTGAACCTGCCGACGTCCCATTGTGAGCACCGTATGCTGAGTTACAGTATTTTTCTCACCATCTCAGCAAACCCATCACAACTAGACGTCTCCGCCCGGGGTTCGCTTTAATAGCGGCGTGTAGCGTCAGCATTCCAGCTGAAATTGAGGTGCTTAAAAACTCCTTAATGATATGTTAATGATTTGGCTGTATCGCCTCTCAGCTGCCCCAACCAACATTAAAACACCCCGTGGCTGATAAATCCGGGGGCCGCAAAAAGAAAAGGGGAAAAAAACGTAATTAGAGTGGGAAAAAGCTGAATTCTCGTCCTGTCAAAATGGCTGCATGCTAAAATAAAATGTTGGAGATAGATGTTTAAGATATACAGACGGATCAAATGCAGCCAAACTTAAAAACTTCAAGGTAACTTGTTGTATTAAAGGTATTGTAAGATGGCGTACTTGTAAAACTGCCCGGTAAGGGTAAGAAAGTGCTTGTTCAAAGTCACTTGTACAGGACAAGTAGCAGTTTGATATGATGATGATGATGGTTTCCATTTATATGGACAACATAGGCTGTGGGCGGCGCGGTGGTGCAGTGGTTACCGCAGTCGCCTAACAGCAAGCGGGTCCTGGGTTCGAGCCCCCGGGGTAGTCCAACCTTAGGGGTCGTCCTCTGTGTGGAGTTTGCATGTTCTCCCCGTGTCTGCGTGGGTTTCCTCCGGGTGCTCCGGTTTCCTCCCACAGACCAAAGACATGTAGGTCAGGAGACTCGGCTGTACTAAATTCAGGGCCGTCTTAACAGCATTCTAGGCCCCCTGGGCAAAGCAGTGCACCGGGGCCCCTACCTACACAACCACTCACAGGAATAAAAATGTAAATGGTCGATAAAGTTAAACGTATGTTTATTGGTACTTCCAACAAAATCAGTGTTTAACATAAAAAAACATGCTGTACAGCAAAGATGAATCAACACAAACATTTGAACAATATAACACGACCCTTGAAAAACACATATAAATGATGCTCAGTTGGTAAACCGTACAGACAGAGATGGCACAATATGAAATGACTATGAATTATTTATTATTAATCAAGTGTTCAACACAAACATGTGCGATATTGTTCATTATCTAGTATAGTATTTATTTATTCATCGACAGCAAGTCACAACATACATCGATTAGCACGGGGCCCCTATGCTCGTGGGGCCCCCGGGCAACTGCCCAGTGTGCCCATGCGTTAAGACGGCCCTGACTAAATGGCCCCTAGGTGTGAATGTGTGTGTGTGTGTGTGTGTGTGTGTGTGTGTGTGTGTGTGTGTGTGTGTGTGTGTGTGTGTGTGTGTGTGTGTGTCGGCCGTGTGATGGACTGGCAGCCTGTCCAGGGTGTCTCTCTGCCTGCCGCCCAATTACTGCTGGGATAGGCTCCAGCGTCCCCGCGACCCTGAGTAGAACAAACGGTGTGGACAATGGATGGATGGATGGATGGATGGGAACATAGGCTGTGGTGAGGATCAAGGCTGTACCCTTTCAGTAACGGGATGGTCCTATCAAAACACATGGCGGCTCTGTCACCTCTGTGTTAGGACGCCTTCGGGAGTCAGACAGAGGAGGCGACGGCCAAAGCACCAACATCCTCAGTAACTCTCTACAGCCGCGTTGATGTCTGATACTTTTCTCCATTCCAGGTAATCTCAGGGACTCCCGCCAAAACCTCATTCTCCATGCCGTGCCAGAGCAATATTGCCATCCTCTTGCATTTCCATAAATGAATTACCTGGATCAGATTCTGAAACATAATATCCATTAGATTAACACACATCTGTCACTTCCAAACGCTCCTTCTGACTGTAAGGCGCTGGGAGGGAATTAAGACCGCAGAGGTCTTCTGGTAATCCGAAAAGAGGTCAAGCATCATCAAGTCGAGTGGGAAGCTACCGACGCTTCACTATGCAAACGCGATATTCACAGGCCGTACTATAAGCCGCTTGTCATGTCACTTCACAGAACTATGACCAGATACGTTTTCATAGCAACAGCATAAATCCTGGCTGATTGAAAGACCTGCCGGATAGTTTACGGGAGATCTTTTTCACCGAAATTTTAGTATCATCCTAAAGCTCTTGCAGAACATGAGGCAGAACAGCTTCTTTTTCTCCAGTCCCTCAGATGGATAGATAGATAGATAGATAGATAGATAGATAGATAGATAGATAGATAGATAGATAGATAGATAGATAGATAGATAGATAGATAGATAGATAGATAGATAGATAGATAGATAGATAGATAGATAGATTGACAGACACACTTTGTCACGCACTTAGATGCACACGTACATACCAACTTACCTAGTTAGGTAAAACACCAATTGAAGGTCCCCAAAAGGCATATTTACATTGTTCCTTTCATTAATGTATATTCACATGACATGAGTGCATATATTATCTCCATCCATTATGGGTTTGCTAATGATTGATAGACAGATAGATAGATAGAGAGATAGATAGGTGGCTATGTGAAGACAGCCGTTCAAACATAATGAGAACATGCAAACTTCTCACAGAAGATATGGGATCAAACCGAGGGCTATCTTGCTGCAAGGCAAACAGTGTTAACCACTGCCGAGCCACAAGTTTAGGGCCTTGTCCTCTAGTATGCACATATGTAAGATGCCTGCAGTCACTATGTATAAGTTTGTATACATTTGCTATGGAATTGTCGATTGGCACACAAGCCAATGAGACAAAATCTGATATACTGATCATTCTTGGTGAATAAAACGATGGGAATTCTTACTGTTTGACTGCAAATAATGATAATAAATGCCTCTTGGATGAAGTGGCAGTCAGGTGTGTCCCAGATCTGTTCGCTGTCTTTTATCACACCTGATCAGTCGGGGAAGGAGGTGGTAGGGTGGGGTGGGTGGGTGGGTGGGTGGGGGTTTAGCTGCTTATCTGAAACGAAGGGAAGAACCAAGAAGGCAGTATCCTTATCAAAGCCCTGGCTGCTGAGCCCCAGTTAAAAATAGAAACTGAGCGAGATTGGCATCGATTTCTGCAGGCGTTGACTGCCCGATTGACAGCAGCCGTGGCGTCGAGGCTCTTGAGCCATCGAGGGAATCCGCCAGACTGCGTATGATGAGATGGGATGGGAAGATAACTTCTGACAACCTCTCTCACCGCCACCCCACTCTAATCACCCTGTCTAACCCCCTCACCCCCACCCCCACCTCACTGAAAAAGTAATTACCACACACACACACACACGCCACAAAAAAGTAATTACCACACACATACACATGCCCACACATGCCCACATGTGCACACACACACGCACACAAACACACATGCATCCCCTCTTTGAAAAGGTAATGGGATTTTGGCTGGCTGAGCATCCACCTGGCTCTCTTGCCAAGCTAAAACTACGCTCACACACATACATAATGTCTCTGGCTGCATACTATCACTGGCAACTGATCTTAATGGATCTCTCTCTTAAAGGATATGCTCAGCAAATAGTTCCTAATATCTACGCGTTATCTCTAATGAGAACTAACACCTTGGACTAGGCCTAATGCAGATAATTGTGTGACTGTATGATCTCAATGTACTTTCTTACAACACACAAGATTTTTTGGAGGAACATCTGATCAAATAACCAAAACAGAATTTACCAACGCACAGGATATGATGTGACATGCATGCTGAAGACCAATTCAGACAACAAGGTATTGTATTCATCCATGTCCTGGTCCTGTGTACTAACCTGTTACTGGTTATCATAGCAGACAAGAGGCTACACATCGCTTAAGAGTTAGGTGGTACGCATCACTCAGTAAACTGCCTAAACCAGCAACAAGAAGGTTGAGCCTATGCGTGTAAGGCATGTATGTGTAGAGTTTTTAAGTGGTCATCTAACCTTTTGTTATGTTTTTTTTCCAAGTTAGGTTTGCGACACCTCAAGATAGCTCAACGGTGTGTTGTATGTCCGCTCCCTCTAAAAGTTTGCACTTTTTAAAGTGTTTGCAATAAAATCTTTCCGGCAAAAAAAACAACAACAAACAAACAAATATACTATAAGCTGAATCCAAGCACAACACTTTCCTACAGACTTTTTAGATTAAAAGGTTTGAACACCCAAGATAGATAGACACTTACATAAAAAGAGATCCATAGGGGTATATTTGGTGACAGCTAGCATATTTGTCACTCACTGGATTTTAAAATAAAACTCATCACGGACTCCTGGGATTTCTCTTGGACATGCATTGCAAGTTGCACTAAGACACACAGACATGATTATTTGTGACTGGCTGAACATCTTTAAGTTACAAAAGTGCAGGACAGAAACTTCAGAGTACAATAATATTAGCATAGGAGCTGTGTTAAAGTCAACTTTGCAAATATGATTGAATCGTATTAGCTATCACTTTGGAGAAATACTATCTCATTACCCTGAGGACATTTTGCAAGTCTGAAAGGTATTTTGTGAAGGGCCACAATTTGGACTGGTGATGGAGATATCAGGGAGAGAGAGAGAGAGGAGAGAGAGAGAGAGAGAGAGAGAGAGAGAGAGAGAGAGAGAGAGAGAGAGAGAGAGAGAGAGAGAGAGAGAGAGAGAGAGAGAGAGAGAGAGAGAGAGAGAGAGAGGAGAGAGAGAGCGAGAGAGAGAGAGAGAGAGAGAGAGAGAGCAAAAGTAAGATACTGAGTAAGAAATGGTGGGCTGAAATACATCAAGTAAAGTGTCCTACCCAGAGAGGGTTGTATCATATAGTGTAGTGTTAACCATATAGTAAAAGGGATTCATTTTTATCTCTACTTCTATCTTCTATTGAAGTGTAGAAACAGGCAAGGCTGTATGGAGTCAACATTGGGAGGGACCAAATCTGCCCCCCCCCCCGAAATTTTTCAGAATTTGAAAACTAATTTCCCACCATTCTAAAATATTCAAAGATTCACTAACTCATTATTCGGTCTTAACCATTTGCTCCTTTTTCACTCTCCTCCATGTCACCTGCTCTCCCTGCCCTGTTGGCGTCCCTCATGCTCTCCCTCTCTTTACTCTGAACATACCAGAGTGAACATGAAAGAAATGCTAGTAAACAAGTGGTGTTTCTTGCCATGATGTTCAGGAATGGATTACTAGTCATTCTGATCTGAATGGCAATGATTATTATATCAAGAAACATTTACTCATTTCTTGTACTACTGTATACCTCTGTCTCCTGAATAATACACATAGCAACTGTAACTCAAGTTAATGGTCACAGCCATTTGGATATGAAAACGATCAGTGGTTTGGGTTGTTATGCAGCTGTGCTGTTTATAAGGTTGGGGGGACACCTGCAGTCAGTTGAGACTGTCGAAGTCACTTAGATGAGCGATGAAACATTTCCTCCATCAAACGTTGTGCCCAGATGAATTGATTCAACTTTCTGGGATGTGGCTAATATAACTCTCCAGGTAGCTAACTTAGCTATTATAGCTAACGTTAGTGAAGGTTGATTGATTAGCACTCGCAAATCAACCTGTTTTCACCAGAAACGTTTGTTTCCACTCCATGCAATTACTGACACTTTTTAGCAAAATATTGTAACGACCACGGGTGAATAACCTCGCTAGCCCTTGGCTAGCAGGTCGGATCCTTTAGTCGGCTAGTTAGCGCAGTCGCCTGTAGTGCAGGCGACCCGGGTTTGCATACCGGCTGCGGCGGTTCCCGGCTGCCGCCCGAATTGGGAACCGCTGCAGCCGGTATGCGAACCCGGGTTTTCCGCACCACAGGCGACTATATTAACCAGTCGACTAATGGGCCAAGGGCCAACAACTCTAATCATTCGTGGTCGTTACACTACCCCCCTCCCAGGAAGCGCGTACCCGCGCTTCAGTATATCAACTCCCTCATGCCTTTGGGCGCACGCGCTTCCGATGGCCTCACGGTCTCGCGCCATCCCACTTCTGACAGCAATGTAGCGAATTCGGGGGATAGCCGGGAACTGCCGCAGCCGAGACGCGAACCTGGGTCTCCCGCACCACGGACAGCTACGTTAACCAGTCGACGGTTTTGCGGCGGTTCCCGGCGCGGGGGACCCGAGTTCGCGTCCGGGCTGCAGCGGTTCCCGACTGCCCCTGAATTCGCTACATTGTGATTTGTGATTTGATATACTTTATTAATCCCCGTGGGCAGGGGCGGATCTACAGGGTGGCAAGGGGTGGCAGCTGCCACCTCTGGGACACAGTCTTTCCACCCCTGTTGCCACCCCATTTATAAATCAGATAATGTGGCGGACACTAGGGGCTACGCCTCTCACCCAGCAGGACTGTGAGCTGGGGGCGTGGTTTACGTTCCCGGGCTCGCCGGGGCAGGGTATTTCCTGCTGCAGTTGGTTTTTGGAGTTGAGGAATAAACATCAAACTCGCCTTGGTCTCATGTGTTTTTCCTCATTCCTGCCACATCGGTGACCCCGAATTGAACATGTTTGGAGCAGAAGATGTGTGTGAATCCCCTTCGGCCACGCCGCCCCAACTCTCTCAGCCGGCCGTTCTCGCCGCGGCTGTGAAGCTCCCAGAGTTCTGGCAGAGCGACCCGGCCTCGTGGTTCCAGCATGTCGAGGCGCTGTTCCACCTGCGTGGAATCTCCGTGGACGACTCCAGATACTATCTGGTCGTAGCTGCGCTGGATCAGCAGTCCACACGCCGGGCCATGCAGCTGTTGCGCCCCCCTCCGCAACACGATAAATACGTCGCCCTCAAACATCTTCTGCTCCGGAGGTACAGCCTATCTGCCGCAGAGAGGGCAGATAGAATCCTTTCCCTATCCGGTTTGGGCGATGGGACGGCTGTGGATCTCATGGACAATATGCTGTCGCTGCTAGGCTCAGACGAAGGTGGGTTCCTTTTCCCGCACGTTTTCTTGCGCCAGCTCCCGTCTCCTGTGCGCGCGGCTTTGGCTAACTCCCCGTGTCTGGCCGCTGGTGACTGCCGAGGTTTGGCTGAGGAGGCCGATCGGGTCCTGCTGGCTACCAGACGGTTCTCTGTGCAGAGTGTGGCATCGGAGCCTCTGCAGCCGACGTCGGAGGACGCGGACCCGGCAGTGGTGGCTGGAGTGACTGCCCGGAGACGGCGCGGGAGAGGCCTCTGTTTCTTCCACCAGCGGTTCGGCGGCAAGGCGAGGCGCTGCGTCCCTCCGTGCACGTTTGAGACGGCGGGAAACTCCAGGGCCAGCGCTCAGTAGCAGCTGTGGGCGCTGGCGGACGTAGTGAGCTGCTCTTCATTAAGGACACGATGTCAGGAAGACGGTTTCTGGTGGACTCGGTGTTATGTATGCACACATCGACAGTGCTGCATTTTATTTGGTGCTGTTCTATTGCGCTGGGATCGATTGGTGATGCCTGCGGGCTCTGGGTTGTTTGATCGGGTCTGCCTTTGATGCTGTGTCAGTCTAAATAAAGAATGCCACGGAGAGGTTGTGTCGAGCGACAGCGCTGTGTCCTGACGTGATTTAAAAATACAATATTGGCGACGAGGATGGCTGATATCTCCCTCCCACCACCTGCCCCCTTCCTGGCATTACCTGGCGAGCCTCCGGTACCATGGACTCGCTGGCTACATAGTTTTGAAAATTACATCATCGCCTCAGGGCTCGACGACGTGAGCCAGGCTAGGAAGACGGCTCTGTTGCTACACTGCTTGGGAGCAGAGGGTCATCGTGTGCTCGGGTCTCTGGGGAACGTCACAAGCTTTGCCGAAGCTGTGGGACTTATGAGCACCCATTTCGCTGCTCCACAGAGTGCCCTCCTTCGGCGATTTATATTCCGTCAGCGACACCAACTGCCTGGTGAGGAGTCTGTGCGGCAGTACGTAGCTAATTTGCGAGGGCTAGCTAGCTCATGCAAGTTTGGCGCGCTTCAGGACGAGATGGTTCGCGACCAGCTAATCGAACACACCAACAACGCAAAGGTGCGTGAGGCTCTCCTGCTGGAAAAAGACGATGTGCTGCTGTCCAGAGCAATTACCATCGCACTACAGGTTGAGGGAGCAGCTGAGTGTGCTGCTATGCTAAATACACAGCAAGTGGCCACCTCCAGTCAAGCTGCCAACGACTCCTCCCTCTACTCACGGCTGCCCCTCGGGACGCAACCCAACCAGAGTGAGGCGGGCGCCGACTCCACTGGGGACGTCTTGCAACTGCAACGAAGGCATTCTCGGCCCCGCCCTCAACAGTCCTGTGGTAACTGTGGGTCTCGGTCTCATGTTTCAAGGGCTCAGAACTGCCCTGCCCGTGGCCAGACATGCCGTAGCTGCGGTAAGCACAATCACTTTGCCAACGTCTGTCGATCTTCCCCGGCTGGGTCAGAGGGCCACACCCCCCAGTCTTCAACCGCCGTCATTCCCAAGGTGAGCTCTGGGCCAGTGTCATTCAAATCATGCACAGTCAACATTAATGATGTGTGCATCCCCCTGCTGTTGGACACCGGTGCAAGTGTGTCTCTCCTGAATGTTGATACCTACAGTCAATTTTTCGGTTCACTGCCACTGTCCGCACCCTCAGCTGTCCTCTGTGGGTATGGTGACTCCAAAATCGATCTGGTTGGCTCTCTCCAAGTGACTGTCCGCTATGGAACCAAGCTGGTGCCCAATGCAGTTTTTCACGTGGCACGCCGTGGGGCCAACCTGATGGGCCTGGACCTGTTCTCCGCTCTGGGGTTCTCCCTCTTAGACATAAGGGGGGCAGCAATCCTGACTGTCGCCACACCTTGGCAGCAGAAGTGGCCATCGCTGTTTATGGGGCTGGGCTGCCTCTCCGCCTTCACCCATCAACCTCTCCTCAACCCTGCTGTGAAATCTGTCATCCAACCACTGCGCCGCATCCCGTTGGCTCTCCGTGATGGGGTCTCCGCCGAGCTGCAACAACTGCTGGAAGCTGGCATCATTGAACCGGTGGACGCGTCACCTTGGGTCTCAAACCTCGTGGTGGCTAAGAAGAAGTCGGGGGGCCTGCGTGTCTGCGTCGATCTACGTGCAGTAAATAAGGCAGTGGTCCCTGATAAGTATCCACTGCCCGCCTCAGAAGAACTCACTGCTCAGTTCTATGGCTCTGAGGTGTTCTCCAAGCTCGACCTCAGACAGGGGTACTTACAGGTGCCCCTCCACCCCAGCAGCCGAAACCTCACAGCCTTTGTGACACATGCAGGAGTGTTTAGCTACACCAGGATGCCTTTCGGTCTCAGCTCCGCCCCTAGCTGCTTCCAGAAAATCATGGTCTCCGTGCTGGCTGGCATACTGGGCGTGGCCATTTATCTGGACGATATAGTGGTACACGGGCCCACCAGTGAAATCCACGACAAGCGCCTTAACATGGTCTTCGCAGCCCTGTCCAAGCACAAGCTAACTCTCAATGCTGAGAAATGTGTCCTCTCTGTGCCAGCCATCGACTTCGTGGGGTTCCGGCTGTCAGCGAGCGGTGTAACTCCACTACAATCCAACGTGGACGCCATTCAGGCCATCCCTGAGCCCAGCTCGGCCGCCCAGGTCGCCTCCTTCCTGGGTAATGACAAGTTACTACCTGAGGTTTCTTCCCCCAGTACTCTGCGACCACAGCCCCCCTGCGCCAGCTGCTGCGTAAGGACGAGCCATTGGTGTGGTCAAAGGCATGCAGTGACACTGTGCGTGATCTCAAGACTCAACTGACTTCACCACCAGTGTTGGCTCACTTCGACATCTCCAGCTCCACCTTTGTGACCTGTGACGCATCAGCCACAGCGATAGCGGCCGTGCTGTCTCAAACCCAGAACGGTGTGGAGAAGCCCATTGCCTTCGCCTCCCGTGCCCTCAACCTGACCGAGCAGCGGTACTCCGTGGGTGAGCGTGAGGCGTTAGCCTGTATCTGGGCTTGTGAAAGGTGGCACCTCTACCTCTATGGCCGCTCCTTCACCCTCAGGACAGATCACCAGGCCCTGACAGCGCTGCTGTCCACATCTGGGACAGGCCACAAACCCCTGAGGCTGCACCGCTGGTCTGACCGCCTCCACCAGTACAACTTCAGCCTGCAGTTCACCCCAGGCAGAGACAATGTTGTCGCCGACCTGCTCTCTCGCTCTGTCTCCACCCCAGCTCCACAGACGGACACTGACTGTGTGGAAAAGGACATTGTCCAAATGCTACACACACCCCTCCAGGCCACTGTCTCTCTGCAGGAGCTGAGGGCAGCCTCCGAACAGGACCCTGTCCTCTCCCAGCTCCGCACCTACATCCAGAACGGCTGGCCTCACAAGGTCCCAGAGGAGCTGGCTGCGTTCGCCCGAGTCAGACAGGAGCTCTCCTGCTGGAACGACACCTGCGTGACACGTGGGTTTTGCACAGTGGTCCCAGCTGCTCTCCGTGCATGTGTTTTGAATACGGCGCATGAAGGCCACCTGGGCATTGTGAAACTGAAACAGCGCTGCCGAGACCTGGTGTGGTGGCCGGGGATAGACAGAGATATTGAGGCTCTGGTGAAGGACTGTTCTGCCTGCCTTGTGAGTGGCAAGACTGGCCACCAGGCTCCCCCACCCCTGCAACCTCTCGCCTGGCCCTCTCAGCCCTGGGAACACCTGCAGTTGGACATTTGTGGTGAGATCCATGGAGTTCCCCACCACCAACGCTTCATGGTGGTCGCCTACGATCTACACTCAAAATGGCCTGAACTCACCACTTCCGGCACTGTGACCTCACAGATCATCATCGACTTCCTGGAGTCTCTTTTCTCTCGCTGGGGCCTCCCAAAGGCCATCACCACTGACAACGGCCCTCAGCTGGTCTCTGCTGAGTTCACTGCTTATCTCGAAAGCAAGGGCATCCGTCATATACGCACTGCATACTACCACCCCCAGCCCAATGGCGGCGTTGAACGTTTTCACCAGTCACTGAAGAACGGCCTCAGAGCACACATGGCCAAGGGTGCTCTTTCACGCAGGCCATCCGTCACACTCTGCTGCACTATCGGGCCACACAGCACTCGACCACAGGCGTCTCCCCAGCCTCTCTCATGCTAGGCCGGGAACTGTGCATGCCCCTTGACAGGCTCCGCCCCTCCACACCTCAGGCACCTTCCTCTGGGGTCAGAGCCTCAGTCACTCGTCAGCAGACGCGGATGAAGCAACGGTTTGACCAGTCAAAACGAACCAGGGTGCCAGACATCAATGTGTCAGACTGGGTCAGGGTCCGCAGGCCCCACAGGGACAATAAAATGACTTCATACTGGTCCTCTCCTCTCCAAGTCACCCGTCAGCTGGGCCCAGCCACTTACCTCCTCAGCGATGGCACTCGGTGGCACTCCAGTCGTCTACGGAAGGTGTCAGCTCCGCCACACACAGCTGGTGACACAACCATAGCCATTCCCTCAGCATGGCGAGACGCCCCGGGGCTTCATGCAGCTCCTACATGGGCCCCAGACATTTCTGGGCCTCAGCTTCCCCTGCCATCTCCCTCCCCACCTCGGCCTGCCCAGCCTCAGGCCGCCCCGCGACCTGTTCGCACACGTTTACGCCCTGGCCACTTTGTGTTGACTTTGTGTCAACCTTTCATGTTTGAAATCCTGCCGGGGGGGGGGGGAATGTTATGTATGCACACATCGACAGTGCTGCATTTGATTTGGTGCTGTTCTATTGTGCTGGGATCGATTGGTGCTGCCTGCGGGCTCTGGGTTGTTTGATCGGGTCTGCCTTTGATGCTGTGTCAGTCTAAATAAAGAATGCCACGGAGAGGTTGTGTCGAGCGACAGCGCTGTGTCCTGACGTGATTTAAAAATACAATACTCAGGCTCGCAAAAGAGCCTACTCCCTCCTGCTAAGACAGACAGGTCGGCCGAAGGCGGCGGCCCACAGTTAAGTGCAGCTAACGGTTCGTCCATTGCGACGTTTGGCACAAGGTTGGTGACTGTTTGCTTCCACGGGCGCCATTTTGAGTGGGACTTTGTAGTGGCCGCCATTACTGTTCCTATTATCGGCGCGGATTTTCTGTGTGCCTTTTCCACCGCGGTTACTAAACACGGGGTACAACATTTCATTCCCACTCTGGGACCGCCAGTTTTTGCGCGGCGCCTCGACGCGGTAAAATTGGCTATAGCTAAGGAGGAGTTCGCCATCATGGAGCGTCTGGGTATAGTGAGGCGTTCCAACAGCCCGTGGGCCTCGCCGCTTCACATGGTGCCCAAGGCGGATGGGTCGTGGCGGCCTTGCGGCGATTTTCGCCGCCTGAACAACGTCACCGCCAATGACCGCTATCCCATCCCACACATACAGGACTTTTCCATACGCCTGGCAGGTACCACTATTTTCTCTAAGGTGGACCTGGTGCGCGGCTATCATCAGGTTCCCGTGCGCGCGGAGGACGTGCCCAAGACCGCAGTGATCACCCCGTTTGGGCTTTTCGAATTCATGCGCATGCCTTTTGGCTTGAAGGGGGCAGCGCAAACCTTTCAGAGGCTGATGGACTCGGCGTTGCGTAACCTTGATTTCGTGTTCGTTTATCTCGACGACATATTAGTGGCCAGTCCGTCAGCTGACGAGCACCTGGCGCACCTGAAACAGGTTTTCCGTCGTCTGGACGAACACGGCCTGATAGTCAACCCGGCCAAGTGTCAGTTTGGACTGCCGGTGATTGACTTCTTGGGTCACCGCATTTCGCCGCAAGGCGCGGTCCCGTTGCCTTCTAAGGTGCAAGCGGTGGCGGAATTTCCCCGCCCGGTCTCTGTTAAGGCATTGCAGGAATTCTTGGGCATGGTGAATTTCTATAACCGTTTCCTCCCTCGCGCTGCCCACCTCCTTCAGCCACTTTACGAAGCCCTGCGGCTTAAGAAGGCTAACGACCCTGTCGACTGGACTCCCGAACAGGTCCAGGCCTTTGACGGAGCTAAGTGCGCCCTGGCTAACGCTGCCCTCCTCGCCCATCACACACCCACGGCGTCCATAGCTGTAACAACCGATGCGTCTGACATAGCCGTGGGGGCTGTGGTTGAACAGCGTGTGGCGAATGCGTGGCAGCCACTCGCATTTTTTAGCCGCAAACTGCGAGATAGCGAGAGCAAGTACAGCGTTTTTGACCGGGAGTTGCTGGCACTGCACCTTGCAACCCGGCATTTCCGCTTCCTGCTGGAGGGTCGCCCATTCACGGCTTATGTGGATCATAAGCCGCTGACTTTTGCCATGTCCAAGGTGACTGAGCCGTGGTCTGCTCGTCAACAGCGCCAACTAACGGCGATCTCCGAGTTCACAACGGACATTCAGCATGTGGCCGGGAAGTCCAACCCTGTTGCTGATTGTCTGTCGCGTGTGCTTGTGTGTCCTGTGCACCTCGGTGTGGATTTCTCCGCTATGGCTGCCGACCAGCCCAGTGACCCGGACGTCCTTGCCCTTAGGTCAACGCGTACCGGTCTCAAGCTAGAGGACGCTGTGATGCAGGAAGGCAGTCCTGCCCTCCTCTGCGATGTCTCCACCGGCCGTCCCCGCCCCGTTGTTCCAGTGGCCTGGCGCCGTCGAGTTTTCGATTCGATTCACTCCCTCTCGCACCCTGGAGTTCGGGCATCGGTGAAGTTGGTCGGTTCCAAGTTCGTCTGGCCTGGCCTCCGCAAGGACGTCAAGGGGTGGGCAGCTGCATGTGTAGCGTGCCAGCGCGCTAAGGTCCACCAGCACACTAAATCGCCCCTCGAACCGTTTCCGATCCCGGCCAGACGTTTCGACCACGTGCATGTGGACCTGGTGGGCCCTCTACCTTCTTCACAGGGTTTTACGCACCTGCTCACAATGGTAGATCGGACCACCAGGTGGCCAGAGGCTGTCCCTCTATCCTCCATAACATCCTCGGATGTTGCACGCGCTTTTCTTTCCTCCTGGGTCGCCCGTTTCGGCACTCCGTCAGATATAACCTCAGACAGGGGCCCCCAGTTCGTGTCAGAGCTCTGGTCGGCACTTGCGCGATCCTTGGGTGTGCAGGTACACCGCACTACCGCGTATCACCCTCAGGCTAACGGGTTGTGTGAACGTTTTCACCGGTCGTTCAAGGCAGCGCTGCGCGCTGCGCTCTCGGATGGTAACTGGGTGGATCGTTTACCTTGGGTTATGCTTGGGTTGCGTTCGGCTCCTAAGGAGGACCTCGACGCGTCACCCACTGAGCTGGTGCTCGGTCAGCCACTCCGCGTCCCTGGGGAATTTTTGCCTGGGAGTTCCGCTCCTCGACCCCGTCCGGCCGTTTATCCTTTTTTATCCGACAGCACTCGGGTTCCAGGCCCCGTTCACCACTGTTTTCCGCGGTCGTTCGTGCCTGCGGAGCTCATGTCGGCTCGTTTTGTTTTTGTACGGCATGATGCTCACCGCTCACCCCTCCAACCCCCATACGATGGCCCATTTCGGGTTCTTGAGACGGGTCCTAAGGGTTTTGTGCTAGATATGGGTGGGCGTAGGGAGCGTGTCACGCTTGATAGGCTTAAACCGGCGCACAGGGTGGCAGGCGAAGTTGTGTTTCCGGCCCAGGTTCCCCGTCGGGGTCGTCCTCCTTCCAGGACCCCGGCAGTGTCTTCACGGGTTCAGCGTTCTGCTTCTCAGCCGGCTTTGGACTGTGTTTCACCTACTGTTTCGGCTGGGGGACGGCGCAGCCGTTATGGCAGGCTGCTTAAGCCTCCAGTGAGACACTAAGTTTCTTTCCAGGAGTCCCTTCTGGGTGTTCGGGGGGGGGGGCCTGTGTGGCGGACACTAGGGGCTATGCCTCTCACCCAGCAGGACTGTGAGCTGGGGGCGTGGTTTACGTTCCCGGGCTCGCCGGGGCAGGGTTGTTCCTGCTGCACTTGGTTTTTGGAGTTGAGGAATAAACATCAAACTCGCCTTGGTCTCATGTGTTTTTCCTCATTCCTGCCACAATAATATGTTTTTAAAGTATATTTTATGTACATGCATGGTGAAGGTCAATGAGACCCGCACCAAACTCATCTCAAACAGAAGTCGTCGATTTAGAATCCCCCTCCCCCTCACACGCGCGGATCTACAGGGTGGCAAGGGGTGGCAGCTGCCACCTCTGGGACACAGTCTTGCCACCCCTTTGCCACCCCAGGAAAAAATCTCTAGATCCACCACTGCCCGTGGGGCAATTCTTTCTCTGCATTTAACCCATCCTAGCTGTGTAGCTAGGAGCAGTGGGCAGCCGCCGTGCAGCGCCCGGGGACCAACTCCAGTTCGTCTTGCCATGCCACGGTCAAGGGCACAGACAGGAGTATTAATTTTAATGTGGGATGGTGAGACCATGAGGCCATCGGAAGCGCGTGCGCCCAGAGGCGTGAGGGAGTTTATATGCTGAGCGCGGGGACGCGCTTCCCGAAGGGGGGTGGGGGTAGTGTAACGAATGACTAGACTCCTTGGCCCTTGGTTTGACGGGTCGGATCCTGTAGTCGACTGGTTAACATAGTCACCCGCGGTGCAGAAGATCTGGGTTTGTGTCGCGACTGTGGCGGTTCATAGATGCCTGTGGTGGACACGTATTGGGGACAGAATTCAACCCAGGAACTAAGGGTTAAGTCATGGTTGCCCTGGCAGGTTAACGCAGGGTTAAGTTATGGTTGTCCAGCCAGTTTTCTGGTTATTCTTGCCACCTCCGCTCAGTCGAGCTGTGGGTTTTGTTTGTCTCGCTGATTTACCGTGGATTAAAGAAAGTTGCCTACACGGCTAAAGTGTGAACCTACGGTCTTCTCCGTTCCTTCGGCTCTACACTGGTGACCCCGACGTCGGTTTTCGGATAAGTTTTCTAAAACCACACACATTATGGCTACGAACGCCGTTGCAATTAAACTGCCGGAGTTTTGGGAGTCTTCCGCGGCTACATGGTTCGCGCAGGCTGAGGCACAGTTCGCGCTCAGAGACATAACAGCAGACGAGACCAGGTACTACTACGTAGTGGCAGCGCTGGGGTGCGCTACGGCTTCCAGGATAAGCGGTTTCATAACCAACCCACCGGCCGATGGTAAATACGCCGCACTTAAACATCTCCTCCTTGAAACTTTTGAACTGTCAGCAACGGAGAGAGCACGTCGCCTCTTCGCAATTCAGGGCTTGGGAGATGGCAAACCATCGGAGCTAATGAGCAGGATGTTAAACCTACTGGGTCAAGAAAAGCCATGTTTCCTGTTTATGGAGCTGTTTCTGCGCAACATGCCGCCCCACGTCCAGACTGCGCTCGCTAACTCCACCATCACTGATCCCCGTGAGCTGGCAAAGGAGGCTGACCGATTCTTCGTCGCTACACAACGTTCCTCCCATGCCGGGGTGCTGGCTCCTACCTTCACTGGCCCCCCGCCGACATCGCGGGCGTGGCCCGACGGTGGCGCCACAGCATCAGACCGCTACAAGCCCTCTGGACTCTGTATGTACCACGCTCGATTTGGTGCGAAAGCTAAACGGTGCCGTTCCCCCTGCAACTACAGGCCGACGGGAAACGAGAGGGCCAACACTCAGTAGTGGCCATGAGTGTTGGCGATACGAGCAGGCTACTCTTCATCCTCGACACCATCTCCGGTCGGCGATTTCTTTGTGACACGGGCGCACAGAGAAGCGTGCTCCCTGCTACTGACGTCGACATCATGGGCGGGGAGCGGGGCCCCCAGTTGGCGACGGCTGACGGCAGCCCTATCCACACCTACGGCGTGCGGTCTGTAGAACTGTGTTTTGGTGGACAACGTTTCACGTGGGAGTTCGTCATGGCCAATGTAACGCTTCCCCTCCTCGGAGCTGATTTTTTGTGCGCTTACGGTTTGCTAGTGGACATTCAGAACAGCCGTCTGGTCGATGCCTTAACCTTCTCCTCCTTCGCATGTACGCGGAGGGAAGCGGCCTATGCAGGTCTAGCCAACTCTCTCTCAGAGGCAGACAAGTTCACCCGCCTCCTCGCTGAGTTCCCTGACCTCACCCAGCCTACCTTCTCTGCACCCACCGCTAAGCATGGGGTGGAGCATCACATTGCTACGAAGGGGCCCCCGGTCTACGCCAGAGCCAGGCGTCTCGACCCCGCCAAACTCGCCATTGCCAAGTCTGAGTTCGAGCACCTGGAACGCATGGGGATCATCCGCCGCTCTGACAGCCCGTGGGCGTCCCCACTCCACATCGTCGCTAAGCCTGATGGAGGTTGGCGCCCATGCGGGGACTACCGCCGACTAAATGACGCCACCACGCCTGACCGCTATCCTGTCCCGCATATCCAGGACTTTTCTGCAAACCTGTCTGGCAAATGCGTCTTCTCAAAAGTCGACCTGGTCCGTGGTTATCATCAAGTTCCCGTGCACCCCTCAGACATCCCCAAGACAGCGGTGACAACCCCATTCGGCCTATTTGAATTCCTACGAATGCCATTTGGACTCAAAAACGCGGCCCAGTCCTTTCAGCGGCTGATGGATTCAGTGCTCCGTGGCCTTCCTTTCATCTTCGTCTATTTGGACGACATACTCATCGCCAGCGCCTCCGAGGAAGAACACCTGTCCCATCTTCATGCCCTCTTCACACGCCTCAGCCAGCATGGGCTGATCGTCAACCTGGCGAAGTGCCGGTTCGGGCTGACAGCCATTGATTTCCTCGGGCACCGCATCACTGGGGACGGGGCAGTCCCCCTGCCCTCAAAGGTGGAAGCGGTGGCGGCCTTTCCGCGCCCCCAAACAGCTCGTGCGCTCAGGGAGTTCATCGGGATGGTGACATTCTACCACCGCTTCATTCCCCGAGCCGCCTTTATCATCCGGCCACTGTACGAGGCGCTGAAAGGCATGTCCCCCAACCAGGCGGTCGACTGGACAGCAGAGCGGGACCGTGCGTTCACCGAGACTAAAGCTGCGCTCTCCCAGGCTACCCTGCTAGCGCATCCTTCACCTACAGCGCCTATTTCCATAACCACGGATGCATCGGACTATGCTGTTGGTGCGGTTCACGAACAGTGGGTGGGGGGGGCTTGGCAGCCTTTGGCCTTTTTCAGTCGCCAGCTTACACCCCGAGAGCGCAAGTATAGTACTTTTGACAGGGAACTCCTCGGTCTCTGGCTCGCCGTCCGGCATTTCCGTTTCCTGCTAGAGGGCCGCGAGTTTACTGCGTACGTGGACCACAAGCCCCTCACGTTTGCCATGTCCAAGACGGCGGAGCCATGGTCCGCTCGCCAGCAGCGACAACTCTCCTACATTTCGGAATTCACTACCGACATCCAGCACGTCGCTGGTAAGTCTAACCAGGTAGCTGACTGCCTGTCCAGGGCAGTGATTGGAGCGGTCCACCTAGGCCTTGACTATGCACAGATGGCTGCTGACCAGGCCACGGACCCGAGCATCCTCCGTCTCCGGGCCTCCGACACGGGGCTCCGCCTGCAGGACGTTCCTTTCAGCGACACAGGTGTCACCCTCCTGTGTGACGTCTCCACAGGACAGCCCAGGCCCATCGTCCCGCACAGCTGGAGACGCCCCGTATTTGAAGCTGTGCACGGCCTCTCTCATCCAGGCGGTAAGCCATCCGTGCGCCTGACCTCTGCTAAGTTTGTGTGGGAGGGACTTAAGAGAGACGTGAAAGCGTGGGCCGACTCGTGTGTTGCCTGTCAGCGGGCTAAGATACACCGCCACATTAAGGCGCCCCTGGAACGCTTCGCAGTGCCGGAGAGACGATTTGACCATGTCCACGTCGACCTGGTTGGTCCCCTACCCCCCTCCCATGGGTTCACCTACCTCTTCACTGTGGTGGACAGGACTACGCGCTGGCCTGAAGCTGTTCCCCTGGCATCCACGACGTCTGCTGATGTGGCCCGGGCTTTTATTGGGTCGTGGGTCTCACGTTTCGGTACGCCTTCCGACCTTTCATCTGACCGTGGGCCACAGTTTACCTCAGAGCTATGGAATGCTGTGGGTGAGGCTCTGGGCGTCAAGCTTCATCGCACTACCGCCTACCACCCTCAGGCGAACGGCCTATGTGAGCGCTTCCACCGGTCCATGAAGGCTGCGCTTCGGGCTACTCTCAAGGACTGCAACTGGGTTGACAAGCTCCCATGGGTCATGCTGGGCCTGCGGACCGCCCCGAAGGAAGACCTACAAGCCTCCTCTGCGGAGCTGGTGTACGGCACGCCGCTGCGAGTCCCAGGCGATTTCATGCCCAATGCAACGCGTCCCTGGTCAGCTGTGGACCAACGAGCCTCCTTGCTGGACGGGGTCAGAGCTTTCACACCCGTCCCTACCGCCCAACATGGCGCTCCGGTGTCCCAGGTGCCCCCAGGTCTGCAGTCAGCGGACTACGTGTTCATCCGTCACGACGCACACCGCCCCCCTCTGCAACCCCCTTATGACGGCCCCTTCCGCGTCCTGGAACGGGGAACTAAGCACCTGGTGGTGGATTTTGGGGGCACGGCCGAGCATGTTTCAGTGGACCGAGTTAAACCCGCACACCTGGACTTGACGCAGCCGTTGGAGTTAGCCCAACCTCCTCGTCGCGGTCGTCCCCCGGCTCCGCCTCCTCCCCCCGTGGAGGCCCGAACTGCCTCTTCTGCTCCTCAGGCCGACCTCCACAGGCCCGCGTCAATGCCTCCCACAGACACTCCGGCCCCTGTTATCCGGAGCCGCCGCGGACGGCCTGTCGTCCACCCGCGCCTGCCTGACTTCGATTACTAGGGCGAATTCTGGGGGGGCTCATGTGGTGGACACGTATTGGGGACAGAATTCAACCCAGGAACTAAGGGTTAAGTCATGGTTGCCCTGGCAGGTTAACGCAGGGTTAAGTTATGGTTGTCCAGCCAGTTTTCTGGTTATTCTTGCCACCTCCGCTCAGTCGAGCTGTGGGTTTTGTTTGTCTCGCTGATTTACCGTGGATTAAAGAAAGTTGCCTACACGGCCAAAGTGTGAACCTACGGTCTTCTCCGTTCCTTCGGCTCTACATGCCCATAATTATTTTCCACAGTTCCAGCGTAAAATGACATACTATTGACGATAACGTTACCGTTTCATGCATATTCTTGCTGCAGTGAACTGTTACGATTGCTATGGTGTTATTGTAGTGGTTGTGGGGCTACATAATTCCCCTTATTGAGCTAGTAGGAACGTTAGTTTACAGCTGCTGTTTCCTCGGTTCGGATTTACAGTGACACACTTCCGCTGCGCGGGTTTTTTGTTGTTGTAACGGTGGAAGGAATAAATGGTGCACGTTGTGTAGCCGAAAGAGAAAGTTGTCACGACTCCTGCTTGAGCTCCTCTACACTGGTGACCCCGACGTTTGTCTCTTGGTAGTTATCAGAGACAATCTTTCGAACGAACATGGTTGACGAAATCAACGCGGTTTCTCTCAAATTGCCAGAGTTCTGGGAGTCATCGGCAACGACATGGTTCGACCAGGCGGAAGCGCAGTTTGCTATCCGCAAAATAACGGATGATGCTACTAAATACTACTACGTGGTATCGGCGCTCGGATGTTCGACTGCAGCTAGAGTGGTGAGTCTCCTTACAAATCCTCCGGCGGCAGACAAATACAAGGGGCTCAAAGATCACCTCTTGAAGATTTTTGAACTTTCCGACGCCGAGAGGGTCCACCGTCTCTTTTCTCTGCAAGGCTTGGGTGACAGCAAGCCATCCGAGCTCATGGACAAAATGCTGAATCTGCTGGGACCGGCGCACACACCTGATTTCCTCTTTGTACAACTGTTTCTGCGACAACTGCCTGCTCAGGTGCGGACCGCTTTGGCTAACACCAGCATTACCGATTGCCGCAAGCTAGCTGAAGAAGCTGACAAGTTCTTCCTGGCCAGCCAACAGCAGCACTGCGCGTCCGCGCTCACCCCTGCCCACCCCGGCAACCCCCGGTCGGAGACAGGAGCCCGGCCTGTGCTTTTACCATGCAAAGTTCGGGGCCAAGGCGAAAAAGTGCAACTCCCCGTGCAATTTCAGCTCGTCGGGAAACGCCAAGGCCGACGCTCACTAGTGGCCATGGGCGTCGGCGTGGAGGACAACAAGCTACTTTTCCTGCGAGACTCCATCTCAGGGCGGCGTTTCCTATGCGACACTGGGGCGCAGAGGAGTGTTGTACCTGCATCGAGTGTGGACGCCCTGTCGGGCGCTCACGGCCCTCCCATGGAAGCTGCTAACGGCAGCTCTATCCGTACGTACGGCACGAGGCACATTGACATGTGTTTTAACGGACAGCGGTTCAGCTGGGATTTTGTCACCGCCGACGTGGCATTTCTCCAGATTTTCTTTGTGCTCATGGGCTGCTGGTGGACGCAGGAATCGACGCCTGATTGACGCCGTCACCTTCGCTTCACACGCGTGTGCACTCAGCGATACAGGCTCCGTCAGGCTGTCCAGCATGCTCTCCAGTGAGGACGTGTTTCTCCATCTTCTCTCCGAGTTCCCTGACCTCACTCAGCCCACATTCTCGTCATCTACGACCAAACATGGGGTTGAGCACCACATCGTCACCACCGGCCCGCCGGTGCACGCCCGAGCTCGGTGCCTCGACCCGACCAAGCTCTCTGTCGCCAAGGTGGAGTTTGAGAACATGGAGCGCCTCGGCATCATCCGTCGCTTCAGCAGCCCATGGGCTTCACCCCTCCACATAATGCCTGAGCCTGGCGGTGGGTGGCGTCCATGTGGTGACTACCGTCGGCTCAATGACGCAACAACACCGGACCGCTACCCGATCCCTCACATCCAAGATTTCTCCGCCCACCTGGCTGGGAAAGTGATCTTTTCCAAGGTGGACCTCGTCCGTGGATACCACCAGGTGCCCGTCCATCCCTCTGATGTCCCCAAAACGGCTGTGACAACTCCGTTCGGACTGTTCGAGTTCCTGCGCATGCCGTTTGGGCTTAAGAACGCCGCACAGTCCTTCCAACGCCTCATGGACTCAGTGTTGCGGGACCTGCCTTTCCTCTTTGTGTACCTGGATGACATCCTGGTCGCTAGCACCTCCGTGTCCGAGCACTTGTCTCACCTCAGAGCCCTTTTCGAGAGACTCAGCCTGCACCAGTTGATAGTTAACCCGGCCAAATGCCAGTTTGGTCTGAGCACCATCGACTTCCTGGGCCACTGGGTCACCAAGAACGGGGCGGCCCCCCTTCCATCTAAGGTGGAGGCCGTCGCAGACTTTCCACGCCCACACACGGCCCAGTCCCTCCGGGAGTTCATTGGCATGGTGTCCTTCTACCACCGGTTTATCCCCCGGGCTGCCGATCTCCTCCGCCCCCTATATGAGGCTCTGAAGGGCACAGCCCCCAGACACGCTGTGGACTGGTCTGCAGAGAGGGACACGGCTTTTAAGGATATGAAGGCCGCCCTGGCTGACGCGGCGATGCTGGCACACCCTGTGTCTGGAGCGCCCATTGCCATCACGACGGATGCTTCGGACTACGCTGTCGGCGCGGTTTACGAGCAGTGAGTGAGCGGTGCATGGCAGCCGCTTTCCTTCTTCAGCCGGCAGTTGAACCTGAGAGAGCGCAAATACAGCACCTTTGATCGTGAGCTGCTTGGCCTTTTCCTCGCTGTTAGGCACTTTCGTTTCCTACTGGAGGGCCGTCAGTTCACGGCTTTCGTCGATCACAAACCGCTGGTGTTCGCGATGGCCAAGGTGGCAGAGCCGTGGTCAGCCCGCCAGCAGCGACAGTTGGCCTACATCTTGCTGAATGTAGTACTTTTCCAATAGACATCGCCAATAGATGGCACTGTTGCACGGCTCTACAGTATACCACCTCTCCTACTCTAGAGTTCCGGTTCGTGCGCACTGTGTGTATCATGCTGTTGATGCTGTGTGTGTAGCTCACGCTACAAGCTAATAAAAAGCTCTGCAAATAACAATAGGTTATGGGCCCAGAACATCGCTGAAAGCTGTTGTACACGGTTGTGTGGAGTAAACAGCATTGTGGGAATTCACAATGGAGGATAAGCTGTTTATTGACAGGCTGAACGGACCAGAGAACTGGGCAACATGGAAGTTTCAAATGGAACACTTGCTAAAGGCTAAAGGACTATGGGGTATGTTAATGGAGACTGAAACACTAGCTACAGATGCTAATGCAGCAGAACAAGCTGAGTTCACTAGAAGGAGAGAGAAAGCATTCTCTATGTTGGTGCTGAATGTAAGTACACTCCAGTTGTATCTGATAACGAGCTGCCAGACTCCCAAAGAGGCGTGGACCACGCTGAAAGCCTATTTTGAGAGAGATACTTTGGCAAATAAACTGTTCCTGAAGAAAAGATATTTCCGATGTGAAATGAAGGAAGGAGATGCCTTAACTGATCATTTGAAACAAATGAAGGAGCTAACTGATCAGCTAGCAGCAGTAGGATCTGTGATTGAAGAGAAAGATCAAATTGTAACACTGTTGGGCAGTTTGCCACCAAGCTATGCTACGATTGTCACTGCACTAGAAACAAAGATTGACAACCTGACACTGAAGTTTGTTCAGCAAGCATTAATAAATGAAGAGCAAAAGCGAGTGAATGCTAATGATTCAAGTGGTGCTACGTCAGGTGGTGCATCAGCCATGTCATCACAATTTAGAGGAAATGTGCAGGATGGCTCCAAGTCAGTGGGAGCAGCAGACAAAAGCACGTGGAGATGTTATAAATGTGGGAAAGAAGGTCACATAAAGCGGGACTGTCCAAGCTTGAAAAATAAAACAAAAAAGAAAATTCACAAGGCCAAAAACATGACCTGTGAGGATGAGGAAGATTCCTCTGAAAGTGTTTTTGTAGTCACAGAGGCTAGCACTGACAGACCAAGACAGGTTGAATGGATAATTGATTCTGGAGCATCAAAGCACATGACTTGTGATAAAGAAATTCTCCAAGAATATCAGCAATTCTCAAAAGCACAGTCGGTGAAACTAGGTGACGGCAGGGTGGTTGACGCTCTAGGAATTGGAAATGTCAACATGAAAATGACTTTCAAATCAAGTGATGTAAAAAATGCCACAATGTATGATGTACTGTATGTTCCAAAGCTGTCTGGGAATTTGTTCTCAGTGGGAGCTGCTACCAAAAAAGGGAATACAGTGCAGTTCAAAAAGTCTCGCTGCTACCTACGTGGAAAAGATGGAACACTAAAAGGAATGGGAACAAAAAGAGTTGATGGACTGTATCAGCTAGACATTGAAGGAAGTGAATCTATCTGTCACAGTGCATCAGTAGCTGCCAGCCTGTGGCACCAGCGCCTTGGTCACACTACCAAGCTGAAGGAGCTAAAAAATCTGGTAAATGGAGTGGACTTCTCCGCAGAGAAAGAGATTCCTTTTTGTGAAGGATGTGTGGAAGGCAAGTTGGCTAAAAAGCCATTCAAGTAGATTGGAGGAATCCGTTCCAAACGCAAGATGCAGCTAATTCATAGTGATGTCTGTGGTCCCATGCAGACTGAGTCGATAAGTGGAGCAAAATACTTTGTGACTTTCATTGATGACTATTCAAGATGCTGCAAGGTATACTTCATGAAACAGAAGAATGAGGTACTAGACAAGTTCAAGGAATTTGAGAGAACATTCTCAAATGAGTGTGGCTTGAACGTTGCAAGGCTGAGAACTGACAATGGTGGTGAGTACACCTCAAAGGAGTTTCAAGAATATTTGAAGGCTCAAGGCATCCACCATGAAATGACTGTACCTCACACACCACAGCAAAATGGCGTTGCAGAAAGAAAAAATAGGACGTTGGTCGAAGCAGCTAGAAGCATGCTGTCTCATGCAAAGTTGCCGAAGATGTTCTGGGCAGAGGCTATAGCCACAGCAGCTTACATACAGAACAGGCTGCCCACAGCTGTTCTGAAGGAAGAGACACCCTATGAGAGATGGTGTGGAAAGAAACCTAACATGAGTCACATGAAGGTGTTTGGCTGTATTGCTTATGCACATGTCCCAGATGAAGAGAGACGGAAACTGGACAAAAAGGCTATAAAGCTTCGTTTTGTGGGATAAGCAAACAATGCCAAGGGCTATCGCCTGTACGATGAAGAGAAGAGGAGGATTCTAATCCATCGTGATGTAATCTTTGATGAATCAAACTTCGACTGGAAGCAGGAAGTGAAAGTACCCTGTTCAGAGAACGAGATAAACATGAAAACAGATGACAGTGAAATACAAGATGATGCAGTCACTGCTGATAGCAGCACTGTCAGAACAAGCGGCAGAACCAGAAATGCGCCAAGGAGATATGGATATGATGAGTTCGCTGATATAATGACTGTTGATCATCATGCCAATATGTGTCGTGTGACAGAGCCAATCACACTAAAAGAAGCATTGGAGAGTCCTAATGCAAAAGAATGGCAGGAGGCGGCTGACTTGGAATATGAGTCGCTGCTGGAAAATGAGACTTAGGACTTGGTGGATTTACCAAGAGAAAGAAAAGCAGTAGGATCGAGATGGGTGTTAAGAGTCAAGCATCATAGTGATGGAAGAGTGGAACGATACAAGTGTAGGCTTGTTGCCAAGGGCTACTCTCAGTTGTATGGTGCTGACTACGATGAAACCTTTTCACCAGTTGTACGCTTCAGCTCTGTTCGTACATTACTGTCCTTTGCTATTCAAAACAATCTACATGTACACCAGATGGATGTCGTAACTGCATTCCTTAATGGAGACCTGGAAGAGGAAATCTACATGCAGCAACCAGAGTGCTACATAAAACCAGGACAGGAGCACCTGGTGTGTAAACTGAAAAAATCAATCTATGGACTGAAGCAGTCTCCTCGCTGCTGGAGCAAGGCCTTCACAGAGTTCATGATGGAAATTGGATTCAAACAGAGCACATCAGACCCCTGTGTGTTTGTGAGATTAAGACAAGAGCTTGAGATACTTGCGGTTTATGTTGATGATCTCATCCTGATAACAGAGTCAACTGAAAGCATGAACGGGCTAAAAGTGGCTCTCAAGGAGCGCTACAAGATGAAGGACATGGGTGAGCTGTCCTATATACTGGGCATCTCTGTGATTCAAGATAAAGAAAAGAACTGTGTCATTCTTCATCAGAAGCAATACATTGAAGCCATACTTCAGAAATATGGAATGGACAATGCAAATCCTGTAGCAACTCCTGCTGATGCCAACGTCAAGTTGAGGAAGAGTGATGGTGTCAGTAAGCCAGTGGACCAACATGCCTATCAGTCAATGGTAGGAAGTCTGCTGTATGCTGCAATGGTTACAAGACCAGACATAGCTCAAGCAGTGAGTGCTGTGTCAAAGTTCAACGCAAATCCAGATGCTTCACATCTGACTGCTGTGAAGAGGATACTTCGTTACTTGAAAGGGACAGTGAACTTTGCTCTCAAGTATGAGCAGTCAGCCTCTGGAGCTTTGATTGGATTCTCAGATGCAGATTGGGCTGGAGATCAGAATGATCGCCGCTCAACAACAGGCAACATCTTTCTACTGAGTGGAGGAGCGGTGAGCTGGCTCAGCAAGAAACAACCAACAGTTGCACTTTCAACAGCAGAAGCCGAGTACATGGCACTCAGTCAAGCCGCTGAGGAAGGAGTCTGGCTGAGACGATTACTTAGTGATCTCGGAGTGGAGTCTATGTCCACAGTGATCCTGGAAGACAACCAAGGAGCCATCGCAATCGCAAAGAACCCTGTGAACCACTCCAGGACCAAACACATAGACATTCGCTATCACTACATCCGTGAATGTGTGCAGAATGGACAAATAGAACTGCAATATTGTCCAACAAATGACATGAAAGCGGATATATTGACCAAGCCACTGACCAAACAAAAGTTTGAGTATCTCAGGGGAGAAATTGGACTTTTCCCTGTTTAATTAAAGTGGTTATTTGTGCTTGACAGGTGTACGCCGAACGCTGCCTGATCAAAGCAAGTCTGAAAAATGTGATTCTTGAATCTGAAATGTGAAAAAGAGTTCCAGATAAAAACAATGTAAACAACAGTATTTGAAAAAGGAAGATTTTTTGTTGTTGTATAAAGTTTGATGACATTATTTTTGTGAAGGAGAGCACGGCTCTGTAATATTATTTAAAGGGACTTAATGTTATTGAAAAAGTAAGTGGGAGTGTTGAACGTAGTACTTTTCCAATAGACATCGCCAACAGATGGCACTGTTGCACGGCTCTACAGTATACCACCTCTTCTTCTACTCTAGAGTTCCGGTTCGTGCGTACTGTGTGTATCATGCTGTTGACGCTGTGTGTGTAGCTCACGCTACAAGCTAATAAAAAGCTCTGCAAATAACAATACATCTCAGAGTTTACCACCAACGTGAGGCATGTCGCTGGGAAGTCCAACCCGGTCGCTGAGTGTCTCTCCCGGGCCATCGCTGGTGCCGCCCATTTGGGACTCGACTATAGCCAGATGGCGGCTGACCAGGCCGCCGACCCAGGAGTGCAGGCATGCAGGACCGCCGACACAGGGCTGCAGTTGGAGGATGTGGCTTTCGACGACGCCGGCGCCACGCTCCTGTGCGACGTCTCTACGGGTCAGCCCCGACCAGTCGTTCCGACTGCTTGGAGGCGACGGGTCTTCGACGCAGTCCATGGGCTGTCTCACCCTGGCAGAAAGCCTTCACAGAGGCTGGTGGCGGCAAAGTTTGTCTGGCATGGACTCAAAAAGGATGTGAGGGACTGGGCTGACACCTGTGTGGAGTGCCAACGCTCAAAAGTGCTCCGGCACGTCAAAGCACCCCTGATACCTTTCACGGTACCTGAGAGGAGGTTCGACCACGTGAATGTGGACCTGGTAGGCCCCCTACCCCCCTCCCGTGGTTTCACATACCTGCTCACCATGGTCGACAGGACCACGCGATGGCCAGAGGCCGTCCCGCTTTCGTCCACGACAGCGCCTGAGGTTGCCCGAGCGTTCATCGGAACCTGGGTCGCCCGCTTTGGCACCCCCTCTGACCTCTCCTCGGACAGAGGGCCGCAATTCACGTCAGCGCTCTGGGAGGAGATCGCCGCGGGTTTAGGGGTGAGGCTCCATGGCACCACAGCATATCACCCTCAGGCGAATGGATTGGTCGAGAGGTTCCATCGCTCGATGAAGGCCGCATTGCGGGCTACCCTCAAGGACGACTGTGGGTCGACAAACTGCCTTGGGTCATGCTTGGGCTTAGGACGGCTCCCAAGGAGGACCTCCAGTCCTCATCCGCTGAAATGGTCTACGGACAGCCACTTCGGGTCCCGGGGGATTTCCTTCCCACCGCCACAGCTCCCTGGTCCGCCAGATGCCAACGGACTGCGCTACAGGAGGAAGCCAGGGCTTTTGCACCGGTCCCCACTTCTCAGCATGGCGGCTCTCAGTCCTATGTCCCCACGGAGCTGCGGTCGGCGGAGTATGTTTTCGTCCGTCATGACGCTTACCGCGGTCCCCTGCAGCCACCCTACGACGGCCCATTTCGGGTACGGGACACTGGAGATAAGCACTTTGTGGTGGAGGTTGGCAGCAGGCTGGAGCGGGTTTCTGTGAACCGCCTCAAGCCTGCTCACCTGGACTTGGACCGCCTGTTGGTCTTGCCCTGCCCCCACGGCGGGGGCGCCCCCCGGCTCTGCCCCCCTCCCCCGGCGGCGATATTATGAACCCTACATAGCCCTCGCCAAAATCCCGTACCCTGTCCCAAATCTCGCGAACGGACGCCGGATTTCCGCTGCGTTGCTAAGGAAACAATCAACTATCAACTCGGTGCGAAGCAAAGCTAACGTTAGCTACCTTCAATTTTGTAATTTTGTATTTTTCGCAATTTTGGACAGCTGGCTGCTTTTGTAATTTTGGACTGCTGGCTGTCAACAACAGAACGGAGGTAAGTAACGTTGTTGTCTGAAAATGAACATATATCTAATAAATAGACTTTCTCACATTTAAGAAAGCTGATCAGTAAGTTGTTACCTGTGTATAAAAAGCAATCTCACTATTTACCAGCTAGCTAACTTACTGCACAAGTAGAGTTGACTTTGTGAAGGAAAGTGAGGTTTAACATGCCAAAACGCGCACTCCAGATGAACTTCCCCTCGCTGCACACCCATAAGTCCCTTCCTATCTCTCTCGCCCCCTCTCTCTCTCGACCCGCACGCACGCACGCGCACGCACGCACGCACGCACACGCACACACACACTTTCTGTCTGCTCATCCCCTACTTCCTTTTGCTTTACAGAAATGGCAGATATTCTTTGCTGTCAGATTTGCAAGCCCACTCAGATTGCAGAGGAGAAAGCAAAAGAGCTCGAGGTTAGGTGCAAGTATTTTTTTAAGAGTAGTGTAGTGTAATAAGCTGACACTTATTTAAAGATGAACCAACAAAACATTTGAAAATATTCGTTTTGATTGTTTTGCTCACCATGTTACCCCATATTGTGGCAGTCATAATTCACTGTTGTTACCGTATTGATTTGCCACAGTCCAAATCTCATCTTTACACTGCTATCTCGAACCCACTCGCCATTTCATGCAGTCATATCTGTCGATTGGGTTGAAATTATGATTGTGAGGGAAAGAATAGCCTTAAGTTGACTAACCTAACAATTTTAGGTTACAAGGTCTGCCTCTGCTCCTTGGATACGTTATTGGTATTATATTAATGTTGATTGTGGATAACTTAGACAGGTTAAATTGTGGGTGTACAGCGTTTCCTTGATGAGCGCTAACCCCATAACAACATATTTTCGCGTTGCTACGGTGGCGCACACGTGACAAAGCCAGAAACGGGATTTTGGCGAGGCCTATGTAGGGTTCATAATATCGCCCCCCGGCGAGCCACCCCCTGCTTCCCCAGCCCCTTCCTTTCCCCGGTCCAGCTGCGAGGACTCTGCTGCTTTGCCTGCGGTTAACCAGCCCCCAGCTCCTGTTCAGCGGAGCCGTTGGGGCTGGACGTATTAAGGCGAATTCTGGGGGGACGTGTGTAGTGGTTATGGGGCTACATAATTCCCCTTATTGAGCTAGTAGGAACGTTAGTTTACAGCTGCTGTTTCCTCGGTTCGGATTTACAGTGACCCACTTCCGCTGCGCGGGTTTTTTGTTGTAATGGTGGAAGGACTAAATGGTGCACGTTGTGTAGCCGAAAGAGAGAGTTGTCACGACTCCTGCTTGAGCTCCTCTACACTATAATAATAAGTTTCCCATCAACAACCAACGGAAACATTAACGAATCGAATCGTTTGTTGTTAAACCCAGAGGTACGGCAAACCACTTGGACAAACCACATGCAGCACTGCACGCGGTAACCCTTGACACGTGTGCCCACGGCGGCACGCGAGGCCATTAACACGTGCACGCAGAGCAATCCAATAAAAACATATTTTAAATATACTTTTTGATGAACAACGTTTTAACATAAAATATAGCCTACTTATGAACTAAAAGAACAATATGATTTAATGCTGAAATAATCAGTCTCAAAACACACCTTTTTTTAATATCAAGAGAGCGCGCACAAATGACGTGATCTATCGCCCCCTCCTCCTCCCCCTCCCTTGGATCTGCCCACGAGCGCAGGGTTGCAGCTGTGGTGAGAACGTAGCGTAGCTAGCTAGCTAGCTTGCGTTATGTCAAAACTGACGAGATGACGATGGCGGAAGCAACATTGTCTAATGTTCGCATCTTTCGGCCTTCTTGGACAAACGAATTCAATTTTACTAAGCGAAAGGACCGAGCCGTGTACACTCTGCTGTGAAAGTGTTGTGTGTCGAACTTGTAAATCGTCATTTTAAATCGAGGCCCGAGAAAGAGTTCAGGCAGGGCTGATAACGTTGGATCAGTCGAGAGGGCAGTGGCCCGGTACGAGAAGCAAAACTAGCGCGTTTACAACCCGATGTGCCGCCAAAAGCCAAGCTACAGAGGGCAGCTTTTAAGTCGTACAGTGCGTCTCTTAACACGGAAGCCATTCTCCGATGGACAGACTATAAAAGGAGGCTTTTTCTCAGCAGTTCGAAGTTCATACTTGATGGGTTACCAAACAGACGCAACCGTCAACGGGATCAGAGAAGTGCATGTTTCTGCGAGAGCTGCAGAGAGGTGCGTTGCAGACATGGCTGAAAACGTAAGACGTCAGCAAGTTGATGAGTGCGTTCGACGTAGCTCTTGATTGCGACACACAAGGATGCACTACAACGGTAAGATTGAATTGGTTTTTGTTTTTGTTTTTGCCCTAGTAATTTTCATACCGCAGAGGCCAACGTGTCTACTTATCCATGCACGTTACAATACATTTGCACAAATAATATTGTGTGTGTGTGTGTGTGTGTGTGTGTGTGTGTGTGTGTGTACACATGTTTAGCTATCCTTGTGTCGACCAAATGTCCTCATTAGGATAGCAAAACCTGACAGCACCTTGTGTGGACACTTCAGAGGTCCTCGCAAGGAAAAGGGTCTATTTTAGGGTTAGGACTTGATTTTAGGGTTACGGTTAGAATGAGGGTTAGGTTAAGGTTATGGTAAGGGTTAGGGTTAGACGTGTAGTTTGTGTGGTTAAGGTTAGGGTTAAGGGCTAGGACATGAATGTAGTCAATGAGGGGTCTGTAATGAATGAAAGGTCACGTGTTTAACTTGACCTACTCACGGGTGTACGTGCAGTGCGTGTGACGTATACAGGAAGTTAGAAGCGCATGTTATGAAGGTTGTATGTTGGATGAACGCTAGTAAAAGCTACACAGTTAAGAACCCACGAAGTAGGCTCGTTCTTGAATTATTCTTATGTCAGTAAGACAAGGCGTCTACGGATATTACATGGTGTCAGAATAGTCTGTGTATCGGAACACGAGCGGTCATGCCGAAGTTTAATCCGCCGAGTGAATTCAAGTTTGACTGCCCCGTTGAATGGCCGGAGTGGAAACAACGGTTTTCGCGCTTCAGGCTCGCGACAAAGCTGGATAAAGACGACGGGGAGATTCAAGTGAGTTCGCTGATTTATGCAATGGGCAGCGAGGCTGAAAAGATATTCAGCTCGTTTGACTTCGCGGCGGAGGGTGATAAAGTGGACTATGATATCGTACTGAAAAAGTTCGACGACTACTTTATTCCCCGCCGTAACATCATACATGAGAGGGCGTGCTTCTATCAACGTAGCCAGCAGCCAGGAGAGACAGCGGAGATGTACATCCGGACATTGTATGAGCTGTCTGAACACTGTGAGTTTGGGGACAAGAGGGATGAACATATCAGAGATCGTCTGGTAGTGGGCACAAAAGACAAGGTGCTCTCCCGTCAGTTCCAGCTCACAGCGGACCTTACTCTGGTGAAAGTCATTGAACAAGTGCGCCAGGCGGAGGCAATAACAAAGCAGCTCAGCCTCCAAGCTAACCAACCAGAGGCCCAGCTGGCTAACGTCAATGTTGTCCGACGGCGGGACGGACGCCAAAACAAAAAGGGCGGACAGCGTCATGGTGGCAGCAGACCTGCAACCAACAAAGTAGATGAATGCGGGAGGTGCGGCAAGACGCAGCACACCGATGAGCGGAAGTGTCCTGCAACGAACAGTAAGTGCAACAAGTGTCATAAAAAGGGACATTGGGAGCGTGTATGTCACTCTAAAGCGGTGAGAGAAGTCACTGAAGAAGTTAAACAGCTGTACTTTCTGGGAGAAGTTGGCAAAGAGAGCAGTCAGGAAGATTGGACTGTTAGTTTAACAATAAGTGATGTACCAATAACCTTTAAAATTGACACGGGGGCTGACGCTACTGTTATCAACCAAGGGACATTTAAAAAGCTGAAGCCAAACATAAAACTGGGACCTCCTGACACATGCTTCATAAGCCCAGGTGGAAACATCAGCTGCATAGGACAGTTTCAAGCCACAACCAACTACAAGGAGAAACAATACTCCTTTCCAGTGTATGTGATCAAGGGGAGAGGCAGCTGTCTGCTGAGTCGTCCAGAGGCAGTGGAGATGGGTCTAGTGAAGCGGATGAATGAGGTCAGTGGAGTTTTCGGTTCCAGTGAACTGCTGAAAACAGACCCAGTGAAAATAGCTCTGGTGGAGGGTGCCCAGCCATACGCGGTGCATACAGCCAGACGGATACCGCTGCCACTTGTACCACTGGTTAAGAAAGAACTGCAGCGCATGGAAAATGAGGGCATTATTGAAAAAGTGACTCAGCCCACAGAATGGTGCGCCGCTATGGTGCCGGTGCTGAAACCGAACAAGAAAGAGGTTCGCTGCTGCGCTGACCTCAGGAGGCTGAATCGAGCGGTGAAACGTGAGAAATATGTGCTGCCCACTATGGAGGAAATAATGCCAAGGCTCGCAGGGTCAAAGTTCTTCACAACGTTGGATGCAGCAAGTGGGTTTTACCAGATCCCCTTGCATGAAGACAGCAGGGGGCTCACCACTTTCATCACCCCATTTGGGAGGTATGCTTTCTGCCGCCTTCCATTTGGTATAACGAGTGCTCCAGAGATTTTCCAGAGAAAGATGGCGGAAACTCTGACCGGGCTAGAGGGCACAGAGGTGTACATGGATGACATCCTTATACATGGAGAGACTGAGGAAATCCATGACCGGCGCCTAGCAGAGGCGCTGGGGGTCATTGAAACAGCAGGTCTCAAACTGAACCAAGCGAAATGCAAGTTCAAACAGAAACAAGTCCGCTTCCTTGGTCATATCATCAACGAGGCAGGCATCAGACCTGACCCGGACAAAGTGGCCGGAATAGAGAACTTTCCTCAGCCCCAGAACGTGACGGAACTCAAGAGGTTCCTCGGGATGGTGAACTATTTGGCAAAATACGTCCCAGAGCTGTCCACTATAGGTCAGCCGCTTTATGGACTGCTTAAAGCAACGACAGAGTGGCTGTGGGGACCTGCACAGAACACAGCATTCCAAGACCTTAAAGCAGCACTCGCCACCGCCCCGGTACTCACCTTTTATGACGTCACTAAGGCTACGGTGGTGTCAGCAGATGCCAGCAGCTACGGGCTGGGAGGCGTTCTGCTCCAGCAGCACGGGGAACACTGGAAGCCCGTGGCCTACTGCTCCCGACGGCTGAGTGACACAGAGACAAGGTACGCACAGATCGAGAAAGAGTGCTTAGCCAGCGTCTGGGCATGTGAAAGGTTCGAGAAGTACTTGTTTGGGCTTGACAATTTCAGACTTGTCACCGATCATAAACCACTAGTGCCTCTCATGAACAGCAAAGACTTGGATAATGTGCCCATTAGGTGCCAGAGACTGTTAATGAGGCTGATGCGTTTCAATGCAGTGGCTAAATACGCACCAGGCAAAACTTTAGCTGTGGCTGATGCACTCTCCAGAGGCCCAGAGCAGTGCTACGGAGATGGTGCTTCTCATGATGATGTTGCAGCGCACATTGATGCCATCGTGTGCCAGGTGCCTGCCACACCTCAAAGGATGCAGGAGATAAAACAGAGCACGGATGGGGACCTGCAGCTCCAGACAGTGTTGGGCTTCATCAGACACGGCTGGCCTGAGTATGTCGATACAGTGCCGGAGACAGTCAGAGACTTTTATCAGGTGAGAGGGGAGTTATCTGCGGTAGATGGTTTAGTCATCAGAGGCAGTCGTATCGTCATTCCCACAGAGATGAGGGAGGTGATCTTAGACAGAATACACGACGGGCACCAGGGGATAGTTAAGTGCAGAGAGAGAGCTAGCCAGTCAGTGTGGTGGCCCAAAATGACAGAGCACATTACAACAAAGATACAGCAATGTCAATTCTGCAGAGAACACAAGAACACACAGAGAAAAGAGCCTTTAATGTCAAGTGAGCTCCCATCCAGACCATGGCAGAAAGTTGGCATAGACCTGTGTGAGTACAAAAAGCAAAACTACTTGATAGTGTCTGACTATTATTCCAGGTTTTTGGAGATCCTAAATCTACCAACAACTACTAGCAGTCAGGTTGTAGCTAGGCTGAAGGCTACATTTGCACGTTTTGGTATCCCTGAAATTGTAGTTAGTGATAATGGGCCACAGCTAGTTTCAGAAGAGATGAGGAGGTTCAGTGAGGATTATGATTTCATCCATGTGACTTCAAGCCCACACTACCCCCAGAGTAATGGACAGGCAGAGAGGGCTGTTCAGATAGCCAAAAGCATATTAAGGCAGGAAGACCCTCTCCTCGCCCTGTTGACATACAGAGCTACACCCTCTTCTTCCACTGGAGCCAGTCCAACGGAATTGCTCATGGGTAGGAGACTCAGAACCACCTTACCCACATTGCAGCATAACCTGAAACCGGCCTGGCCTAAAGAGGAACTGATCAAAACCGCTGACGCCGCAGCCAAATCGAGGCAGGCTTTCTACTACAACCGCAGGAACGGCGTGCGGACACTGCGCCCACTGAACTCGGGTGACGCAGTACTCACCAAACTTGATGGACAGAAAACATGGACAATGCCAGCAGTTGTTCACAGTCAGAGCTCCACTCCCAGATCCTACATAGTGGAGACAGCTCAAGGTGAACATTACAGAAGGAACAGGCGCCACCTGTTGGCCACACCCAAAACACTCACCTTTGTCAGCAGGGATCCTGACCATGTCACTCCAGGGGAGAGTGGAAACATGGATGAGTCCCGAGCAGCAGAAATGCCAACTTCCACACCATATGTTACTCGCTCTGGCAGGGTGAGCAAGCCTGCAGTCCGGCTGGATTTGTGAGGCGTATGGACTTGTGTACTGTGGGGGATTTTTTATTTTTTTTGTGAAAAGGGGGGTGATATACAGGTTAGAAAATCATCTTAGAGGGGGAGATGTAATGAATGAAAGGTCACGTGTTTAACTTGACCTACTCACGGGTGTACATGCAGTGCGTGTGACGTATACAGGAAGTTAGAAGCGCATGTTATGAAGGTTGTATGTTGGATGAACGCTAGTAAAAGCTACACAGTTAAGAACCCACGAAGTCGGCTCTTTCTTGAATTATTCTTATGTCAGTAAGACAAGGCGTCTACGGACATTACAGGGTCCACACAAGGATAGTGAAACCAGACTGTGTGTGTGTGTGTGTGTGTGTGTGTGTGTGTGTGTGTGTGTGTGTGTGTGTGTGTGTGTGTGACAGACACGTGTGTGTGCGCGCGCGCGCGTGTGTGTGTGTGTGTGTGTGTGTTTGTATCTTTTGGAACCGAGACGGGGAGACAAGCAGCAGTAGTAAACAAATCAATAGATAAATGCTCATTATGAAAATGAACCGTGACTCGGGTCTGTAATTTTTTTGAAGTGGCACGGGACATCCAAACCCCTGCCGACCCCTGCGTAACCCTTAGTAATGATAATGATTTGTTAAGTTTAGTTGTGATTATTATTACATTTGCTAATAATTATTTCGCACGGCGATGCTTGGTTGCCTGTCGTAGCATATTTTTTTATTATTATATATCAATATATAAGGAGGCATTTTGAGCGTAATTGAATATGGGGGGGGGGGTTCCCGGGGGGTCCCCAATACGTGATAAGCATTATCAAGAACGTGGTCCTCCTATTTTTTTCATTATGAAACTGCCTGAGACTACCAGGGGTCTTCCTAATGAGTAACTTAATATAAATTACTGGTGATGGTTCCTCTAACAAATGTCTGGCGATGTTTGATTAATTGAATGACCCAGGCTCCAGACACCTAGAGTTTTCTCTTCGTTCACCTGAAATAGTTAACTACATAAGTGTGTATCGCCTTCTAGAGGTGAAATGGTGGAAATGACAGTAGAAAAACTGCTGGGAGGGACGACGTTTTTTAGGATGAGATTTTGATTTTCTTTTTTTTATTTTGATTCAGCAGCTGCAGATGGATACAGTGACATTTTAGTTTTTGCTCTACATTCCATCCTTTTCTTTATCCTACTGTATTTCTGATTTATAGTTTCCTCCTCCATCCCAGTAAGAAATAGAGGGTTGGGTGAAAGAGGAAGATGACTTGAGGAAGAACAGTACAAATGCATGTGGTATTCAACATAGAGAAAGACCGGATAAACTAAAACAACCATTACTGTACCCTTGACTTACAGTATCTTCATAGAATATTGATTTTTATTACTGTAAACTACATCGGTTTTGCTGTATCAGGGTGTTGATTCAGATTCAAACAAATTTATTTATCCCAGAAGGGCAATTCAGTTCTACAATCTACACAGAACATACACAAACTCGCAGACAATCAGCAATCATCAGTATTCAGAGACAATAGACGGATCAGTACATGGGCAAGAGATGCATACTGTCACTGTCACTCACATGAGGACCAGGCAAAGGATAAAATTTCACATAAATTAAAAGAATAGAATAAATGAACGAATAATTGAAGCATCCTAAGATGCATTGTACGTTACATTCCAATACAACATTCAGTGAATGCACAGGCCCACAAGCCAGACAAGGTATAAACCAACTATTGTGGTTTAAAGCAAAATAAATTCAGAGTGCGCCCGCAGATGGCATCGGGGCCAGCAGCCTTCCGTATGTTCATTTTCTTAAACAAGGCTGTGACACGTTCTTGAGATATCACAATATTATTCTGAGGTAGAAAGGCCTCTCTCACAACCTGGAAACCTTATGAGTAAAGTCAGACCTTCCAAAGAGAGAGAAAAAAAGAATTAAGTGTTTGACGGATCAGCATCCTCCACTCCATTAACACTGGTAAGTTGCTTGGTCTCACTTGCGTATTGGTTAATGGAGGCCATTGATTTGATCCAATGCCAGGCTGCTCTGGGGTCACCACTGCTACAGTGGGGAAAATAATTATTTGACCCCTTGCTGATTTTGTAGGTTTGCCCACTTACAAAGAATGCAACAGTCTATAATTTTAATCATATATACATTTTAACAGTGAGAGACGGAATCCCAAAGAAAATTCCAGAAAATCACATCATATGAATTTATAAAAATTAATAACCACCTGATTTAGAAAAATAAGTATTTGATCCCCTACCAAACAGCAAGTATTCTGGCTTCCACAAACCAGTTAGTTTTCCTTTAAGATGCACCCCCAAGCCCAACTAATTACCCACATAAAATACACCTGCATCACCTCGTTACCTGTACAAAAGATACCTGTCCACACCCAATCAATCAGATTTCAACATCTCCATCATGGGCAAGACCAAAGAGCTGTCTAAGGACACCAGGGACAAGATTGTAGACCTGCACAAGGCTGGGATGGGCTACAAGAGAATTGGAAAGCATCTTCGAGAGAAAGTAACAACTGTCGGTGCAGTTATCAGGAAATGGAAGGAACACCACACCGCTGCCAACCTCCCTCGGTCTGGGGCTCCTCGCAAGATCTTGCCTCGTGGGGTGTCCCTGATCATGCGAACGGTGAGGAATCATCCCAGAACCACAAGGGGGGAACTGGTTAATGACCTGAAGGCATCTGGGACCACAGTTACAAAGCAAACGGTTAGTAACACACTACGCCGTCATGGATTAAAATCCTGCAGCGCACGCAAGGTCCCACTGCTCAAGAAGGCACATGTACAGGCCCGTCTTAAGTTCGCCAATGAACACCTGGACGACTCAGAAGAGGCCTGGAAGAAGGTGATGTGGTCGGATGAGACCAAAATAGAACTTTTCGGGCTCAACTCAACTCGCCGTGGTTGAAGGGTGAAGAACACGCAGTACAACCCAAAGAACACCATCCCCACCGTCAAGCATGGGGGTGACAACATCATGCTTTGGGGGTGATTTTCAGCCAAGGGGACAGGACAACTCCATCACATTGAGGGGAGGATGGACGGGGCCATGTATGTGTTACTTTCTATGAGGTGGTTGGATTTGAGTTGTGTTTTGTCAGAGATTTTTGTTTAGTTTAAGTACAAACTTGTGAAAGTTATTTCGTTTACATGTAGTTAAATTGTAACATTGTTTGAATTGTTAGTTACATAAGTGAATCTGAGTATTGATAATAATAATGAGATTTATTCCAGTTCCGATTGTATGTGATTTCTGTGTGCTTGATAAGGACTTTTATTGCGAAATTCTATTGGCGAGAAATGCGTGCATCCGGGGTCTCAGTTAGGGAGCTGCTGTGATTGGCTGATTTACGTTCTGGGGGTGACGTCAAGAAAGTTAATACAGCTTCAGAGCGGGGACTCTTTAGTATGACGGGACGAGGACGGACTGGTGAGTGATTGCAAGAGTGAGTTATATTGTGTGTTAGCTTTGAGTTGAGGGTACTTGAATGATGTATGTTTGTATTTTGTGTGTTTTCTTTTTCAAGGTTCGTAACCTGTTGGTTAAAAATAAAGAAATTGTCGACCATTGAGTGACGTCCTGTTCATCCTCGCCTCAGCTGCGGGGCTTGTTTGAGAGTTAGCAGCACAGTTACGAACCACCACGACGGCAGAAGAGTTGCTGAACCGTCGCCTTGAAGAGAAAGGTTGTGGTATCCATGTTGTTGGTGTAAACGTAATAAACCCGCACATAAGGCCACTAGGGTCAGCGAGCAGGTGGTGAAATTTCCCTTTCAACGACGTACCTGTTTGTAGCTAGCATGCTAGCTCAGGTCCGTGTAGCTAACTAACGTAAGGGCTCAGCTAGCAGTTTAGGAAGCTAACGCTGCTAGCTAAAGTAAGCACAGCTAGTAGGCTATGAAGCTAGTGTGCTAGCTAGCAATTAGGAGAGTTAGCAAGGGAAAGCTAACGTGAGTTGAAATCGGAAGCTAACGTAATTACCATAACAAAAGCTGACGTGAACTAACAAGGAAAGCTAGCCCAGCCAGTAGAATAGGAGCTGGTTAACTAAACAGCTACCTGCTAATGCCAGTGATCAGATTTAACAGCCGTCTAAATTAATGGCCTAAGCTTTAGCTTAGTTTTGAGCGTACCTGGGTAGCAAGCCGGCGGGGGAAGGTGAGACCTTCCCCACTTTATTTATTTGTGTTGTTTTCTATTTTGGGCGGTATCCCCGGGGGGACCCCTGGTGAGCCCGGTAACGCCGCTGAAGACTAGTCAGGCTGAGCTAGTCAGGGCAGAAGATTCTGAGCTAGTGTAGGCAGCTAGAGAGGGCGAAAGACTTTGAGTTAGAAAAGGAGATACAGGTACGCTCAGGGCTTAGCATCCAAGGTAAATCAATAAAAATGGAGTCACTAAAGAAAGAGAGGACCAAAGTGAAGACGGCGTTCACGAAAAGAGCCAACTACATCCTTAGAATGGCAACAACCATGGTTCGAGATGAGCTGAAAGTTGAGTGGAAATCATTTTCTGATGATGCAAAAAGGGTTCTTTCTGCAAATGATGACTATGAGGCTGGCTTGCTAGCTGAAGCGAACGATGACGCGGAGGCACTGGATGGGCAGCTCAAAGCAGACATAGAGAGAGTAACCAGAGAGTGTGAGCTCAAAGTTGAAGAGGTGAGACGGGCAGTCAAGTCCAGCCTTTGGTCGAGATATGCGGAGATCGAGCTAATATCTGCCATTGGACGGGCAGAAAGAAGCTATGAAAGCGCTGAAGGAGTCAGCCTGAAAGGAGTAACCTACAGCAACGGTAAGGAGCAAAACGCACTCTTGGAAGGTCTCATCGCCAAGGCAGAAAATCTGCTGGCTGTCTGGGAAGAGTGGATCCCTGAAGGTGTTACGTGCGACATGAGTAAGCGGCTTCGGGTGCTGGAGGACAAGAGAAACGAGCTCTGGATCAGGTGGTTGGCAGAATTCGGCAGGGCCAGGAAAAAGGAGGCCGATGAGATCGCCGAGACTGAGAAGAGAGCCGCTGAGGCCAGGCTAAAGGCTGCCGAAGTTAGCGCCGAGTCTGAGGAGAGGGCTGCGGAGGCCAGGAAAAAGGCTGCTGAAGCTCAGCAAAGGATGGCAGAAGCTGCCGAAGAAGAGCGTGCTGAGCTAGCTAAGGCTCAGCGCAAAGCATGGGAGGAAGCACATAGCGCCAGTATGGCAAGCCTGGGAGCGGGAGGTGCGCAAGCAGCAGCCAAACCGAGAGTGCGCCTCCAACCAACAAGACTACCGACGTTCAGCGGTTGCATGAGAGACTTCCACCGATGGCGAAGAGACTGGGAAAGTCTGCAGAGGCAGGGAGATCCGTCAGAGTCACCGGAAGTGAAAAAATTCCAGCTCCTAGACAGCGTGGAAGAAAAAATCGCCAAAGACCTCAGACTTTCGAGCTATGATACTACAGGAGAAATGTTCAGGGTCCTAGAGAACCGGTTTGGGAACAAGACGACCATCGCGATTCAGATAATCAGGGAGTTGGAGAAGTTTCCAGCGGTGAAAGGAAACCAACCAAGAAAGACAATTGATCTGATTCAAGCTGTGGAGAAGGCCCTGACCGATCTGACGGATCTCGGAAATACTGATGCCATAAAGAATCCGCTGGCAATGGAAACTATAGAGAGCAAACTATCTGACAGTGTGAAGATGGACTGGCTCAAATTCGAAACCAAACCCGAGAACGGTGTCACCGCTGATGGTCGCTTTAATGCTCTCTTAAAGTTCCTAAAGGAGCAAGAAGCGGTTTTCGAAAGGCTGAAGCAGTTAAGAGTGTCAGAAGAGCCTGAGAAATCGAGCAAACCGGAAAGGAGGGCGTTCACAAGGGCCACAGGAAGGAATTTGGCAAAAGAGGAGTGCAGCGTGTGTGGAGATGAGAAACACGGAGGCAGGATCTTCTTCTGCGAGAAGTTCAAAGGGCTCAGCCTAGCCGAAAAGAAAGACGTCATCGAAAGGAATGGAGCCTGCAGGAGATGCTTGGCATCCCATGGTGCGGATGGAGAATGTAGTAACAGATTCCTCTGCAAGAAGAAGTGCTGCCAGAAAAGAGACGGCTCAGACCACCACTACCTCTTGTGCTCCGTGGAAGGAGGGCACAAAAGTGATGAGAAAAAGAGGGAAGAGCAAGAAGGGGGAAAGAAAGACACAAAGGCAGGAAGGCTCTCAAAAGAACAAGAGAAGGCCCTAGCTGATGTCTCCCCTGAAGTAGCGGAAAGGGTAATAAGGGCATTTACCAACAAGACAACAGCGTCAATGAGAGCGAGCACAAACGGTGATGGTCTCCTTGAAGAAAGGGGTTTGACAGAGCATCCAGTGCTTATGATGATCATGGAGGTCACAACCAATGGAGGACAAACTATTGGGACCCTGATGGACCTTGCATCTGACACTAATTACATTACCCACCAAGCCGCCAACAGACTCCGACTGAAAGGAGAGAAGGTAATGCTGGCCGTGCATGGAGTTGGTGGAATGAAAGTAAGAGTCCAGACAAAAAGGTATTTGCTCAAAGTCAGAATGTGGACTTCAGAGAATGAGTGGAGTCCCCACCAGATCGTCTGTTATGGACTGGACGAGATCGCACAAGCAGACCATGTCGTTAGCCCGCGGCAGCTCAAGAAGTTCTTCCCGGAGGTCAAGACAGAGGAACTGGTCAGGCCAAAGAAAATCGAACTCTTAATCAGCCACCGAGAGGGTAGGCTTGCTCCGCAGCGGATGAAGACAGTGGGAGACCTGGTGTTGTGGGACGGCCCACTGGGCAAGACTGTGGGGGGAGCGCGCCCTGATCTGTTCGAAGAGGTGAAGGTATCCATTCACAACTCAAAGACACATTTTGCACGCTCAATGAGAGCAAAAGTGATCAAGGTCGAAGAGATTTCCAGAGAGCCAAATAGCTCCAGAGAGGAAACGCTGGGCCTGGAGCAAGAGAGTGGTGAGGAGATCAGGAACATGGCCACAACCAGCAAGGAAGTTCTTGAGTGGTGGAAATGGGACAGCATCGGAGCTGCCTGTGAGCCGAAGTGTGGAGGATGCCGGTGCGGGAAATGCCAGCCAGGGGGGAAGGAAATGACTAGCTGAAGGGAAGGAACTAGAAAAGATCAAGGAAGGCCTGACCTATGTGGCTACTGACGACCACAGTGACTCGCCGCACTGGAACGCGGGATACCCCTGGACTGAAGACCCGGCTTCACTTCCAAATGACAGGAAAGTGGTGGAAGCGACATTCTTGAGAACCGGAAAGCGCCTCATGAAGGACCCATTGTGGAGAGCTGCTTACGCAGCCCAAGTACACGAGATGGTGGAAAGAGGAGCAGCCATCGAGTTAAAGAAGGACACAATCAACAGTTGGAGAGGGCCAGTTTGGTACGTAAGTCACCTAATCGCACCGAACCCTCACTCTGTCACCACGCCAGTGCGGCTCGTCTGGAACAGTAGCCAAGAGTTCAAAGGGACGAGCATGAACAACATCCTGCTGAAGGGTCCGGATGTGCTAAACCCAATCCGGGCGGTTCTGCTCAGGTTCAGAGCAGGAGAGCATGCGGCCATAGGAGACATCAAGAAGATGTACAATTCTGTGTGGCTGAACGAAAGAGAGGTTCACCTTCATCAGTTCCTCTGGAGGGACTCACTCGAGGAAGAGATGAGAGACTTCGCTATCACTCGGGTCAATATTGGAGACAGGCCAGCGGGATGCATAGCGCAGTTGGCCATGAGGGAAACCGCGAGACTGCCCAGGTTCTCTCACATGAGCGACGAGAGAAGAGTGCTTGAAGAGGAAAGCTATGTGGACGACATCTTCACGTCCCACAATGACCCAGAGAAGCTGGACAAGATCACCAGAGGAGTGGAGGAGATACTCTGGGCCGGAGGCTTCTCGCTCAAACCGTGGGTTCGGTCCGGTCAAAGTGGGAGGTGCGAGGGTAGTCAGGTTGGGCAAGCTGTTAAAAACCCAAGTCCAGAGTCCGGAACCCTGGTGTTGCCCAACCAGCTAGGGCAGGAAGACAACAAGGCTCTTGGTGTCGGATACTACGTGGACAGCGACAGACTCTTCCTGATGGTTTCAATCAACTTCTCCAAAAGAAAGCAGAAGATGAGGACGGGGGTCGACCTCTCAGAGAAGGAGATCAAGGAGAAAATGCTAAACCCTCAGACCAGACGGGAGCTCCTAAGCCAGGTAGCAGGGCTCTATGACCCTGTTGGTGTAGCTACCCCGGCCAAAGCAAGAGGGGCCATCTTGGTAAGGAGAGCCTTCCAGGAGACTGGGGGAGGAGACTCCAAGAAAGACACGTGGGACAGTCCCCTTCTGACAGACCTCTGGGCAGATGCCATCAAGCTTTTTGAAGGGTATGTGCGGCTTCGTCAAATCAGTTTCGAAAGGAGCCTTACTCTTCCTGGATGGAGGGGGAGGCCGTGGGGCATCACGTTTTCAGATGGGAGTGATGACGCCTTCGGAGCTGTTCTGTACCTGAGGTGGGAGACGTCTACAGAGGCGGACATCCGCCTTGTTGAGTCAAAGGCCAAGCTGGCGCCCCTTGACCAGAAGGGCGACGGGGTCAAAGCAGAGTTCTGCGGCGCCGTCTTCGCTGCCAGGCTGAGAGGGTTCTGGGAGAGGCAGGGTCGACTTGAGGTGGAGAGATGGTTCCACTTCATAGACAGCCAGACTATCCTGGGAGCTATCCAGAGGGAGAGTTACGGGTATCAGACGTTATTCGCGAACAGGGTCGGGGAGTTTCAGAAGGCTGGGCCAGTAGCTGACTGGTGGTGGATCTCAGGAGATCTGAACGTCGCCGACCTCATCACCCGAGGAGGTCCTCTAGAAGACCTGGGTGAGGGCTCCATTTGGCAAAAGGGTCCTGAGTTCCAAGTGAGGCCGGTAGAAGAGTGTCCCATGAAGTCCGCGGTGGAGGTGGCGGCCAGCACCAGAGAGGCTGTGAGTAAGCTCCAGCGGAGGGCATTCACAGTGGCTTTCACTAGAGCCCAGTGGAAGAAGACGGCAAATCCTGTCCAGGGGCGTCTGGATGGGACTGACGAGGCTCCTGTGCACACGGTGAAGGAGGAAGAGTCGACCTCCGCTGAGATTGAAAACAAGGAGAGGCTCTGGGGCGCGGCTATCGTTGATCTGGTTGAGCCTGAAAAGTTCAGTAGCTTGGCCAAGCTCTGTGGGGTGATCGGTTGGGTTCGCCGAGCTGTTAAGAGACGGATGATTCGCGGGAGAGCCATGGAGAGAGCAGAGTGGGAGGCTAAGCACTCGAGAGAGAAGGTGGGCAAGCCAGTTATCGATGTGGGGGAGGTCAGAGCTGCCTTTTGGGACCTATGCTTGGCAGCCCAAGAGGGGGTAGCTTTCCCTGAGTCTACATTGAACAGGCTTGTAGTCGTCAGAGAAGAGATGTCAGGACTACTGTTGTGCTATGGAAGGGTCCAGACCACAGGAGAGACAGGAGTGCCACTGGTTCCGTATGGAGCATGGATAAGCACCCTGCTGGCAGCGAGCAACCCTGTGATGCTGGCTGTGCCTCTTCGGGGGGACCTGGCTCCGGGGTCGTTAAAGACTTAAAGAAGAAATTAAAGCGTTAACCGAAGAAACACCACCAAAGAGAAAGCGGTGATTATTAGTGTGGTCTCCTTAGGTCTAGAGTCCAGTAGACCAAGTGGGAGGTGTGTTACTTTCTATGGGGTGGTTGGATTTGAGTTGTGTTTAGTCAGAGATTTTTGTTTAGTTTAAGTACAAACTTGTGAAAGTTATTTCGTTTACATGTAGTTAAATTGTAACATTGTTTGAATTGTTAGTTACATAAGTGAATCTGAGTATTGATAATAATAATGAGATTTATTCCAGTTCTGATTGTATGTGATTTCTGTGTGCTTGATAAGGACTTTTATTGCGAAATTCTATTGGCGAGAAATGCGTGCATCCGGGGTCTCAGTTAGGGAGCTGCTGTGATTGGCTGATTTACGTTCTGGGGGTGACGTCAAGAAAGTTAATACAGCTTCAGAGCGGGGACTCTTTAGTATGACGGGACGAGGACGGACTGGTGAGTGATTGCAAGAGTGAGTGAGTTATATTGTGTGTTAGCTTTGAGTTGAGGGTACTTGAATGATGTATGTTTGTATTTTGTGTGTTTTCTTTTTCAAGGTTCGTAACCTGTTGGTTAAAAATAAAGAAATTTTCGACCATTGAGTGACGTCCTGTTCATCCTCGCCTCAGCTGCGGGGCTTGTTTGAGAGTTAGCAGCACAATGTACCGTGGAATTCTGGACCAACACCTCCTTCCCTCAGTGAGAGCGTTGAAGATGGGTCGTGGATGGGTGTTCCAACACGACAACAACCCAAAGCACACCGCCAAAGCAACCAAAGAGTGGCTGAAGAAGAAGTACATCAAGCTTCTGGAATGGCCTAGCCAGTCTCCAGACCTGAATCCAATTGAAAATCTTTGGAGGGAGCTTAAAATTCGGGTTGCCATGCGACAGCCTCGAAACCTGAACGATTTGGAGCTTGTCTGCAGGGAGGAGTGGGCCAACATCCCTGCCGAAATGTGCACAAACCTTGTCAGAAACTATAAAAACCGTTTGACATCTGTGCTGGCCAATAATGGCTTTTCTACTAAATATTAACATAATGTTTATCCAGGGGTTCAAATATTTATTTTGGACTAAAAATATGCAAATAAATTCATAAAATTCATACAACATCTTATTCCACTTTTTTTGGTCATATTCTGTCTCTCACTGTTAAGATGAACCTTCGATTAAAATTATAGACTGTTGCACTCTTTGTAAGTGGGCAAACTTACAAAATCAGCAAGGGGTCAAATAATTATTTTCCCCACTTTATATTGCATTTCTATTTTTTTTCCCTATACTTCATTTTGGCCTTAGCTATTTCATTCCTTACTTCTCTGGGGACAGCCTTTTTCTCGAGAGGCTCGCCGCTGTAAAAGATCCTTTTCTTTTTATTAATGACTGATTTGAGCTCTTTAGTTATCCAAGGTTTGTTGTTTGGGTAAGTAACAGCCTTTTTAGCTGGGATAACTGAGTCAACACAGAATGTGATGTAAGACGAGATAGCTTTATAGTGGCACAGTGCATTTCTTAACACGGAAGCCATTCTGCAAATGAGAGTATATACTAAAAGAAGCTTTTCTCAGCAGGTCGGGAGTTCATATTTGATGGGTTGCCAAACAGACACGACCGTCAACAAGCTCAAAGAGATGCCCATTTCTGTGAGAACTATAGAGAGGTGCATTACATTCGGCAATAAATAAATAATAATGGTGATTTGTTAAGTTTAGTTATGGTTATTTTTACATTTGCTAATAATTATTTCTGACAGCTGTGCTTGGGGGCAGCACAGTGGCGCAGTGATTAGCGCGGTCGCCTCACAGCAACAAGGTCCTGGGTTCGAGCCTCGGGGTAGTCTAACCTTGGGGGTCATCCCGGGTCGTCCTCTGTGTGGAGTTTGCATGTTCTCCCCGTGTCTGCGTAGGTTTCCTCTGGGGGCTCCGGTTTCCTCCCACAGTCCAAACACATGTAGGTCAGGTGAATTGGCCGTACTAAATTGTCCCTAGGTGTGAACGTGTGTGTGTGTAAGTCGGCCCTGTGTGATGTCATTATATCATTTTTTTTAAATGTATATATCTATTGATATATAGGGGGGTCATTTTACGCATATTTGAATATGGGGAGGCCCCCAATATATTTATATATGGGGGACCCCCATTATATTTACCCCATTATATACATACCCCATTATATGTCTTGATATTGCTTATTATAATATGCAATATCAAGAGATGCATTCAGTGTGGTCCTATTTTTTCATTATGATGCTGCCTTTGACTACCAAGGGTCTTTCTAATGAGTAATTTAATATAAATTACTGGTGATGGTTCCTCTAACAAATGTCTTTGACGATGTTTGATTAACTGAATGACCCAGGCTCCAGATACCTAGATTTTCCACTTCCTTCAGTTGAAATATTCAATTCATAAGTGTTTATCGCCCTCTAGAGGTGAATTGGTGGAAATGACAGTGGAAAAACTACTGGGAGGGACGACGTAAAACCAAAGGACGGGGAGTCTTCTGTGGTATTTTTTAGGAGGAAATGACAGATTTTTTTTTATTTCTCAGCTGCAGATACAGATACAGCTCTACTTTCCATCCTTTTCTTTATCCTACTGTATTTCTGATTTATAATTTTCTCCTCCATCCTAGTAAGAAATAGAGGAGTGGGTGAAAGAGCAAGACAAATGGCTGGAAGAAGAAAAGTACAAATGCATGTGGTATTCAACATAGAGAAAGACCACATAAACTAAACCCACCATTATTGTACCTTTGACTTATATCTTCATAAAGTATTGTTTTTTTTTTACTGTAAAGTACATCGGTTTTGCTGTATCAGAGTGTTGGAATTGTTTCCACCACTTTTTACATATACTGTGGTATATTCCATGTAGTATAGAAGTGCTATTCTGTTTTTAATGGAAAGCTAGTTGGGAAAAAAAAGTCTATACTATCATGCTTCTTCTGTAATGGTGTCTGTTTTTAGTCACCGTGTTATGAATGAATAAGTGTCCTTGCTGGGAGAAAACTAGTGCTGATGTTTTGGTCATTTTTGAATCATGTTTGCAGTGTTTTGGTAGTTGTGGTTCCTTCTGGGCATGAAATGAACTGTTGTGCCAACCTGCATCTTGGTCCTGAGAGTCGTATGAGAAGTTGTTTGCAGCACCACCATCAACACAGGAAATCATGGAATCATTTGTGGGAGAACAGTGCCACATCCCTTTGATGGAGATTCAGATAAGTGCTGAATAAATCCGAAGGCGCAAAAATGTTGTTCCAATGACTCAAAGCTCCCAACAACATAAAACATACTTATTTATTAAGATATTATTTATTAAGATACTTATTTAAGTATTTAAAAGTTGTTCCTGTTTGTCGTCTTGTTAATTAATTGAATTCATTCATTCATAATCCAAACCGGGGCGGCACAGTGGCGCAGTGGTTAGTGCGGTCGCCTCACAGCAACAAGGTCCTGAGTTCGAGCCCCGGGGTAGTGCAACCTTGATGGGTCATCCCGGGTCGTCCTCTGTGTGGAGTTTGCATGTTCTCCCCGTGTCTGCGTGGGTTTCCTCCCACAGTCCAAAGACATGTAGGTCAGGTGAATCGGCCATACTAAATTGTCCCTAGGAATGAATGTGTGTGTGTGTGTGTGTGTGTGTGTGTGTGTGTGTGTGTGTGTGTGTGTGTGTGTGTGTGTGTGTGTGTGTGTGTGGGCCCTGTGATGGCCTGTCCAGGGTGTCTCCCCACCTGCCGCTCAGTGACTGTTTGAATAGGCTCCAGCTAGGGATGGGTATCGTTAGGATTTTATCGATACTACTACTCTTATCGGTACTGCTTATCGGTTCGGTACTTTATCGATACTCTTATCGGTTCTTTTTGATTATTATGCAAGAAAAAAAGACACTTAATTAAGAACAGAATCGACATTGCTTTATTATTCTATTATATAACTTTATATAAATATAAACAAATATTATTTATTCAGCAGCAACAGCAGCAGCAATGTTTTAAATGCGTCTGAATCATAGACTTTATAATCAACATTCAACAACAACAAATAAGATAAAAAATAAAAGTAGATAAAGATAAAGAAAAAAATATATATTAAAAATAAATTTTTACAGCAAACGGCTAACGGAAGTTCAAACAAACAAGAACCTAGAACATTATCCTAACGGTTCTTCTGCAGAAAAATCAACATATCTGCCTTCTCCGGCAGGAGTCGTGATCTCTCCTGACTTATAGTGTCCCCGGCTATTAGCCTAGCTAACTCCGTATCTATGGCTTATATATTTGTAGCTAAACAATTAGCTAAGCAATTATATTTTATTTATTGGCCTATTCGTAATAATTCGTTATTAGCCTAGCTAACTCCGTATCTATGGCTCATGCGGCTTACCTGTAGTGGATGTGGATGGAACACTACGAGCAAAGCAGTGGAAAACGCCGCATTTCTGCAGATTAATACCATGTTTCGACAAACGATGTTTCGACAGATTGCTTGTATTGCCACCCTTACTGGCAAATGATTTGTTGCACTTGTGGCAACGAGCGTTGTTGTCATCGACTTTTGAAAAATATACCCAAACTTTTGAACGTTTAGTTCTCTCCGCCATGATGAGCACTTGAGCAGAGCTGTCTGCGCGTGTGTGAGCGAGTGTGTGGAGCACAGCACAGCCCCGCCCCTCGCGCAGTAAGAGAGAGAGACAGAGAGATGGAGAAAACGGCAAACAAGATTATGTTCGCGATGTTTAAATTCCTCGAAAAACACAATTGCCACATTATAAATCTCACTCCATGATTTCTCGAGTACCTACCGAATACCGATAGCAGAACCGAAAACGTCGGATCTTAAAAATGCTCCGGTTTTTACTAACTTAGAACCGGTTCCCGTTTAGAACCGGGTTTCGGGGGGCATCCCTAGCTCCAGCATCCCCGCGACCCTGAGAGTAGGATAAGCGGTGCAGATAATGGAGGGATGGCTGGATAATCCAAACCGCTTATCCTGCTCTGCTCTCAGGGTTGTGGGGATGCTGGTGCCTATTCGAGCAGTCACTGAGCGGCAGGTGGGGAGACACCCTGGACAGGCCGCCAGGCCATCACAGGGCCCACACACACACACACACACACACACACACACACACACACACACACACACACACACACACACACACACATTCACACCTAGGGGCAATTTAGTATGGCCGATTCACCTGACTTACATGTCTTTGGACTGTGGGAGGAAACCGGAGCCCCCGGAGGAAACCCACAGGAGAACATGCAAACTCCACACAGAGGACGACCCGGGACGACCCCCAAGGTTGGACTACCCCGGGGCTTGAACCCAGGACCTTCTTACTGTGAGGCGACCACGCTATTCACTGCACCACCGTGTCGCCCAATTGATTAATTTGTTAAAATAGGGATGCAGGCCATCTGCTGGTGAGGTGGGTCTTTCTCTTGGTGGCACTGTCCTTTCTGGCACTTCCTGCCTGGCTGGTTTTGACCAGTGTGACTGGCACCTCTGCAGTATTGGGCAGCAGTGGGAGGTTGGGCTGTTCTATTCTGGCAAATGATGGCAGCAGGCGAGTTTAGTGTTTCATTTCACTAGCCATTCTGTTTGGTCTGCCACTCATTGGCCTGGATGGGATGCGCATGAGGAATCTGGGAGAGCTGTACAGGAGACAGTATCCTTCGGTTGAGCAGGTTGACTTCCATGCCAACAAAAGAGTTTTTGGCCACTGTGTGAGAAAATCAAGTCAATGAAAACACATTTTAAAGGGCTTTGGGAAGAACCACAAATCAGCGACCTGAGTCAGGAACTCAATATATTTGAGATGTTTAATGATAATCAGGCACCTCAATTGCCAACAATCAAAAAGTATTTGTAAATGAAGTTTCTTGTCCCACAAAGAGATGGCCACTATTTGGAATACAGTAATGGGAATAGTGGATATCACAAGTTCCTTGTTGATAAACTGATGATTTGCTTACAGACCAGATCTTTATTTATTGATGATTTTATTGATGTTGAACTTCAGGCAATGCTTTCTTTTTTTCACAAGTAATATATAACATTTTAAAAATGAGCTTTTCTTTTCAGATGTTTCCTCTTACCATCTGTTGTTGTGACTTGTCCTTTTAGGCTGAACTTAGATCTGCTGCTCCCCTTATGCTGCAAGTTCCAAGGATGCTGCATGGCCTCATCTGGCATCATCCTTTTGTTCGGGTATCATCTAGCAGATAACACATTTAGAAAAAAATCGTAAATTATCTTAAACTGATAATTAGATAAGCTTTGCAGTCTTAACACCTTTAGAAACAAACTACAGATGCTCAAAAGTGCAAAAAATATACTATTGATAAGTTAACCCACAATCTAAAAATACATGGTTTGTACACAGACTTTTCAATTTTTATCTACAGTGTTTCTGAGGGAGCTGGCATACTCCAAGCAGCGCTTAATGAAGTCCAGGAGATCCGGTTCTTTGGTCCTCAACATGCTGGCTAGATCTTTTCTTCTGGGCTGCTGAATTTCCTTTTCACTGTTCTGTTTATGAGCATGCCCTTGGAGTCTGATACACACATAACAATGTCAACACACTGACAACTGGATGGCAAGAAATCTTTCCAGTTTTATCACAAAGTAGATCAAGGAATCCAATTACTCACCAAAGAATTTGTTCTTATTTGACGCTGTTGCAAGAAAATATTTTGGTGGCATACCCAGTGCCTGGCAATACATACAAAACTAGTAGTGACTGATGCATCAAAATCAACACAATTGTCATATGTATACGTACAATTTATACATATTGTATGAGGAAATCGGGAGTTACAGAGAAGTATATGTAGGAGTGGTGCAGGATATGTATGAGGGAAGTGTGACAATGGTGAGGTGTGTGGTTGGAATGACAGATGGGTTCAAGGTGGAGGTGGGATTACATCAAGGATCGGCTCTGAGCCCTTTCTTGTTCACAATGGTGATGGACAGGTTGACGAACGAGGTCAGGCAGGAGTCTCCATGGACTATGATGTTTGCGGACGACTTTGTGATCTGTAGCGAGAGTAGGGTGCAGGTTGAGGAGAGCCTGGAGAGGTGGAGGTATGCACTGGAGAGAAGAGGAATGAAAGTCAGTAGGAGCGAAACAGAATACCTATGCATGAATGAGAGGGAAGACAGTGTAATGGTGAGGATGCAAGGAGTAGAGGTGACGAAGGCATATGAGTTTAAATACTTGGGCTCAACGGTCCAAAGTAATGGGAAATGCAAAAGAGAGGTGGAGAAGAGAGTGCAGGCAAGATGGAGTGGGTGGAGAAGAGTGTCAGGAGTGATTTGCGACAGAAGGGTACCAGCAAGAGTTAAAGGGAAGGTTTACAAGATGGTTGTGAGACCAGCTATGTTATACATATGGTTTGGAGACAGTGGCACTGACAAAAAGAGAGGAGGTGGAGCTGGAGGTGGCAGAGTTGAAGAGGCTAACATTTTCACTGAGAGTGACGAAGAAGGATAGGATTACGAATGATTATATTAGAGGCACCGCTCAAGTTGGACGGTTTGAAGACAAAGCAAGAGAGGCAAGATTGAGATGGCTTGGACATGTGTGGAGGAGTGATGCTGGGTGTACTGGGAGAAGGATGGTGAATATGGAGCTGCCAGGGAAGAGGAAAAGAGGAAGGCCAAAGCGGAGGTTTATGGAGGTGGTGAGCGAGGACATGCAGGTGGCTGGAGTGACAGAGGAAGATGCAGAGGACAGGAAGAAATGGAAACGGATGATCTGCTATCGCGACCCCTAATGGGAGCAGCCCAAAGTAGTAGCAGTAGTAGTAGTAGTATCCGGCCAAATTGGCAGAGTTGAAGATGCTAAGATTTTCATTGAGAGTGACGAAGAAGGACAGGATTAGGAAGGATTATATTAGAGGGATCGCTCAATTTGGACAGTTGGAGACAAAGCAAGAGAGGCAAGATTGAGATGGCTTGGACATGTGTGGAGGTGAGATATTGGGGGAAGGATGCTGAATATGGAAGAGGAAGGCCAAAAAGGAGGTTGATGGATGTGGTGAGGGAGGACGTGCAGGTGGCGGGTGTGACAGAGGAAGATGCAGAGAACAGGAAGAAATGGAAACGGATGATCCGCTGTAGTCTCCCCGCCTGCCGCCCAATGACTGCTGGGATAGGCTCCAGCATCCCCGTGACCCTGAGAGCAGGATAAGCGGTTCGACCAATGGATGGATTTCTGTACGCAAGGATTGTTAAAATTGTTCACAATACACCCAGTTTGCATTTTAATCAACTTTTTGAATGTTTGCTTAAAATTTGGACAGAAACGTGGTTGAACAAGTGTTGGTGCTGTGCTAAAATAAATCATACTCTGTTAACTAGCACCGCCCGGGCTGTGTTAAACCAAAGAGTGATATTCCCGGTGTAGACATGTAATGATGAGCCATACCAGTTTGAGATCACGGTGCATGATCTTCTCTTTCTTCAGCAGTGGGAGACACTTCAGGAGGGAGGTGGCATACTTCCTCACCTCTGATATGCTGAGGCCCTTGTCGGCCCTGTTCTTCCTGTGCAGGGTTATTCTTGGGAAAAACAAGTCAGATCAGAAACAGGTTTAAATACCATTCATTATCCCAAGGGAAATTCAGTTTTGTGGGGCAGTTCAGGTGAACAGTGGACAGTATGTCTCATGTATGCCAGTGAGCAACATTTTTCACACTGAAATATAACGTGTGGCTGGGTAGTCACCGAAATGCAGACTCATTGGAAATTAAACAAACAACCTTTTATTTTTAGCTCATTCCAGCAGTTCAAAGGTGATGCACAACTGTTTCCGGAAGCAGAAGTAATCCTTCATATGGACGATGTTGTAGATGTTCATTTTGTCCTTCTTTCAGAGGGCTTCTAGGATCTTGACCTCTTTCTTCCCAAACTGATAAAAGATGAACGGCAAAGGACCATCAGGAACAACATGAGATCTCTTGCAATAAAGGTGACAGCTACACTATGTGAATCATAACATCTTAATCGTATCTCATTAGTTTGAACTTAGAACCGGCTCAAATCAGAATTGGATCATTGTACCAGCATTCATTTGGACAACCAAAGGGAACAATAGAGTAAAGTAAAAAGATTATGTAAATAGGTGAAATAATAATTAATGTTTGCTAATACTACATGTGTGCTATCAGGTACAAATACAACAGTAGAACCAGTTGTAATCAGAACACAAGTTCGGGGATATCTTAGATAAACTAACTGTGGGACACTGCAGCATGTCTGGACCTATTAATTTCCATAGGGATATAGACGATAATATTTATAATGTATATGGTGTGTCTATATATGAATATATACTATATGCTGTTGTGCATGCACAGTTCCACAGATGCATTAGCTTTTTCCCATACAAGGTCTGCTGAGGGCATAATGTGTTCTCCATGATTCTGCATACATGTAAAAATGCATGTGATAAATGTGTCTTAAAATTTGCATTTTCGATATCGGTTGTATATGCATGTGAAAGAGTGGGCGATTTTTTTTTAAACCGTTTTTTGCTTCTCAACAGCTTGATAGCCCAAACTCCTCTTCCTTATGGTCCCAGCATTTTAGGACCTGCCCATAGATACCTTTGACCCAAAACCTCCGACACCCTCAAAATGGTAGGCAATGTAGAAAGGAGGTAAATCTTAGACAGCGGGGTGTCATGGGGATCCGAACAGAGCAGAATCTGGATTAGGATTCGAATCTGGGATTTGAATGTTTGAATCTGGGTTGGGATTTGAATCTGGGATTTGAATCTTTGAATCTGGATTGGGATTTTAATCTTTAAATCTGGGTTGGGATTCGAATCTGGGATTTGAATCTTTGAATGTGGGTTGGGATTTGAATCTTTGAATCTGGGTTGGGAATCTGTGAATCTGGGTTAGGATCTTCGAATCTGGGATTTGAATCTTTGAATCAGGGTTGGGATTCGAATCTGGGATTTGATTCTTTGAATCTTTGAATCTGGGTTTGAATCTGAGATTCGAAACTTTGAATCTGGGTTGTGATTCTAATCTTTGAATCTGGGTAGGGATTCAATTCGAATCTTTGAATCTGGGTTGGGATTCAAATCTTTGAATCTGGATCTTTGAATCTGGGATTTGAATCTTTGAATCTGGGTTCGGATTTGAATCTTTGAATCTGGATCTTTTGGACTAGCAGTGGGACGTGTGACCCCCTCCTCCCCACATATACTGAGCCTCTATAACGTGTGTGTGTGTGTGATCTCTACAATTCATGAACAACCCTTTCCTAGCCCGGCTGGAGGGTGTGCAGCGATGTGGCTTACTAGCTTCCTCCGACCTTTCTGGTGAAATGTGTGTTACAGAGATACTAAATAGGAAATGAGAATTTACCTGCAGGGAACATAGGCAATGCGAGTCCCTTAAAGAAGCGATGTTTCTGCTTTGGCTGTTTACCCAAGCTTGGCTTGTAGTCTGTCTTCTCCTCTTTTTGGCGAGGGGCCTTCGACTCTCGGTGCTGCTGCTATTCCCAAAATATTGAGAAATTTACAGATAACATCATCACAATCATCATGACGTTGATGTGCTACTGCTGCTACAACTACCACAACAGACAGGAAGATGGACAAATAACTTCAGGTGAGTTGAAAATCAATGACACTGAGCACAGGCTTTCCATTGGGATGCTTTTTCAACTGGCACTGGTTTATTTTTGGCAAGATGAGCCCAGACTGTGATGGAATGGTGGCCTGTCCAGGGTGTCACCGATTATTAGGGGGAGCTGGCACTTTATAGATCCATGTAAATGGCTATACTGCATTGTTGTGCCCATTGAAGTTGCCGTAATATCGCCACATCTGTGCTGTAATGAATAAATAGCAATTCAATAGAAATAAAAAGGTAAATGGCAAGGCCATGTAGTCACGGCTTTGGTTGGAAAACGGTTGTGCTGTGCAACATAAAAGGATGATGACGGTAGAGAGATACCATTATACAAGCCAATGTGCTAAACCAGCGAGCATGATGATGGGTTGGATTTAAAGCCTGCGTGGTCATGGAGTTTGATGACATGCAATTAGAGGCAACTGGTCGTAAACACTGGAATAAGGACACGGCATAGTAAAGTATTACTGGAACATGTAATGTATTTTTTGTGTGTTTTCTCCCCTGTTTAGGAGCCTGAGGTGGCAGAGGAGGTGGCGCTGATAGTGGAAAGCCTTCTGGGAGTATTACTGAGGACCATTTCGGAAATCGCCAATCGACCCAAACCAGCTGGACCCACCTTGAGGCTGCAGCTCCAGGACGTCATTGTATGTGTCTGTGTGCAGGTGTCACTGTGGACATGTGTGCATATGTTTGTGTGTGCATGTGTGCCTATATGCATGTGCGTGCATTTGTAAATCGTTTTGGGATTTTACCAAATTCACAGCAGTAATTATGGATATTGTTTTCCTGCAGTGATAATAATTACTATAAAGTCATTGACACTAGTGGTGATAATGGAAGACAGCCATAATCAAACCAAGCCATTGTGGGTATTCCCTTGCTTTTAGAGAGAGGGGGTGTGCTCATGTTATCCGTGTGCCAGGTTTTACTCGGAGATGCATTACAAAAATTGTTTGACCAGTGCTGGATCTTAAAAACATGTTTTGTGTGAAAGTGCAAAACATGTCTGTATGTAGTACATATACAGATGGGTGACAAATTAAAGGAAAAACCTGAACACTTGACCCCTACAGTGAGGGGGTCCAGGGAACTCTTATGCTGTGGGGGGCATTTTCCTGCCATGGTTTGGGTCCACTTGTCCCCTTAGAGGGAAGGGTCATTGCAAATCAATACAAAATTATTCTGAGTGATAATTTTTATCCGATGATGAAACATTTCTGTCCTGATGGGAGTGGTCTCTTGCCTCCATCCACAGAGTATGAGGGGTCACTGAATGGGTTGATGAAGATGAAAATGATGTAAATCATATGCAGTGGCCTTCACATTCACCATATCTCAACCCAGTTGAACACCGTGGGAGATTTTGGACTGACCTGTTAGAAAATGCTCTCCATCATCATCATCAAAACACCAAATGAGGGAATATCTTTTGGAAGAATGGTGCTCCATCCCTCCAGTAGAGTTCAGAGACTTGTAGAATCTATGACAAGGAGCACTAAAGCTGTTCTGGAAGCTCATGGTGGACCAACACCTTACTAAGATAGTACTTTTATGTTGGTTTTCCTTTCATTTGTCACCCATCTGTATCTTGTAAGGATGACAGGATGACCAACATTTCCACTTTATTGGAATTGTTTCCGGTGAATCAAACAATTCACAGTAATTGTGGGGTGTCTAATTGTGGACAACCTGCATGGTTTACATGAGCATAGGAAACCCTTGTTGACAACATAAAGATATGCATGATAATCATGATAATATCAGTTCTGGTGATGATGATAGTTGTCATGACAATGCCGGTGAAGGTGTCACTCTCTCTCTCTCTCCTTCTCTAACACATATACACTCCCCATTCTGTCTATTTGTCATTCTGCCAGGGGGAGTTTGTTGCCTGCTTGCTGGCCCTGCTGCAACAGATGAGTGACGGACACTATCAGCAGCTCTTGCAAACCTTCACAAGCAAAGATGACTTGAAGGTAGGACTAACACACTTGACTCCTTCCCCCTCTCTGTCTATGCCTACCGTTTGCCTTTCTTCATCTACCAGTTTTTTTGTGCATGTCTGAATGCGTGTGTGTGTATATATGTGCGCGTACGTGCGTGTGTGTGTGATTTTTGACAGACTGAGATGTGACACAGGCATGTACATAGATACAGTTGACAGAATAGTGAGGATTCAGATGTTTTTTGTTTTTGTTTTTTCTACTTTCCTCACCACTATTTCACCGGACACATTGAACGCGAACACCTTCTCATTCACATGGGATGATTTGCAGAGGCTAAGGTAGTCATTTGGTTTGCCTCAGGAATATACGGCCGTTGGATGGGCCCTCAGTTCGCAACATTACATTGCCGTCGCCCAGACTTTATCTCCATTAGCTCGTCGTTCAGCTTGGGCGGCAGGGCTCGAGACTAACGGCGTCCTGAAGTCCTGGGGACGATAGAAAACGTGTTCGGGACGATCAGAGATCTTCCCCGGGACGAAAGGGACTTTTACATGTACACAGTATGTGTGTTTGAGTAACTATTGCTTAGCAAATGAAAACTAAACCTTGCGCTGATTTAATCAGAGTGCGTCTGTTCATGCTGTCACTGTGGTCACTCACTATCACTGGCTTGCTTCTCAGCACAAGACCGATGAAGATTCTGAAATGTTCCCGCGGCACAGGTCCATCTATCCCCTCAGTCACAGTCAAGCTTGCTGGCAGGGCCTTGGCATGTTGCAGTGGTTAAAGCAAGAAGGCACTGCTGCTGCATCACTTTTAACGACCGCCAGTATGCCTGAGAACCCCGGGTCTGAGGTAAGGAGTAAGGACATACGTATGTAAATCCATCCATTATCTGCATCCATCCATCCATCCATTATCTGCACCGCTTATCCTGCTCTCAGGGTCGCGAGGATACTGGAGCCTATTCCAGCAGTCATTGGGTGGCAGGTGGGGAGACACCCTGGACTGGCCGCCAGACCATCACAGGGCCGACACACACACACACACACACACACATTCATACCTATTTTTTAATGTACTTATGATCGCGGTGAAGTTGCTAGGTCACGTCAAAATCTGAAAAGGATGCTGTAAACTCATTATCGACGAGGGTGGCTATCGTTAATCTCTGTTGAAATAGGCTGCAGAGAGCAAGTTGGCTGCTAGCTGTTTGTAGTCGGTGGCCAACACAGTCCTGCAGTGTTTGACAGAGCTAACCTCCCCTCAATGACTCCATAGCGTTACCAGCTAACTGAGCTCATGTCAGCTAACGAAGATAACCGCTAACGAAACTAATAGTTTTTTTTAATACCTTTATTATATGAACAAAAGAACAAAATCTGGTCATAACAGTAACAAATTAGCAAATAGTACAAATCAGACTGAGCTATTACACATTTTTTGGTATTTCACAAAACAATAAAAAATAATAAAAAGACAAAAAGACAGAAAGAGGTCTAATCAGAAATCAATATATCTATGGTTTTGTAAATATGCAAAGCTTGTTTGGTTTGTATACATTTCAGTGCTTTCTTAAAATTTATTAATTCATTCATGAAGACTATGATAGTGGCCTGGACTTAATAAATCTAGATCTATGGATAAATTGTTTAGCCATAATAATCAGGCTATTGTACAGCATTTCCATGTTTTTATCCTCCATTATAACTCCACAGTTAAGATCCTTATAATCTAAATTGGGCAAATGAAAGTCCTTTTCAGATATCCAATTTTGAAATAATTCCCAAAAGGCTCTAGTATAATTACAAGTAAAAAAACAAATGTTCTAATGTTTTGATAACAGAATCACAAAACATACAATTGGTTTTTTTTTCAATGTTAAATCTTTGTCTCAGAAACTCATTACAAGGATATATATATATATATATATATATATATATATATATATATATATATATATATATATATATATATACACACACACACACACACACACACATCATTAATCATTTTAAAATCGGTTTCTTTCACTTTTGGTGAAATAGGGAGAGTGAGGTATCTGGTTCTAATTCTGCCTATAATCTCTTTAGGATAATTTTTTTAATAGATATTTTCTTTTTGATGATAGAGGAAATAGTACGGAGGTAAGGGCACCCCTTACAATTTTGTTGGTGTATTTTTTCTCCATAAAATCAAGATTGTCTATGTAAAGTGAAGGCATCTGTGGTACCAACACGTCATAAGTCAAAATTCCTTTTATCATTGTGGGATTGCCTTGATAACCACTATTGTTTTTTTTTGTACATGTCACATTGAATTTATCAGTGAATTCATTGTACTCTAGAAGATATCCTCTTCAATCCATCAAATGTAAAATAGACCAAATAAATACCTCTCTCCACCCAATCATAATAACATAAAGATTTTATTTTAAATAAGATACATCTGTTATTCCAGATCGGAGAGCTATGTGGAGTGAAATTGTGCTTATAAATCAGTTTCCAATATAAGAGAGCCTGCTGATGAAATCTAGACAGCTTAATTGGTAGTTTAGCAATACAGAAATCACATCTTAACAGAAAATCTATCCCACTGCACTTACTAAATATTTTAGAAGGAATATTAAACCAGAATCCATTAATATTTTGTATGAAATATGCTCTTCATGATGTAAGTGAGGCTGTTTCCTCCATTTCACTCAATTACCCGCATACTTGATTTGTGCATGTTCCAGTGTTTGCTCCAACTAAGACCAAGAATGAAACCCTAGTAGTGTCGCTGCTATCCTCTACCTAATAAGGTGAACTGGAATGAGTATGAATTTATCATCAGTACAATACAATAAATCTGTTTGTGTGTGGGGGGGGGGTGCACATATACTGTAAACATGCACAGTGTAGTTTACGTTTCAGTATTTCATCCTCTGGTTTTTTGGGGGTTTTTTGCCACTCAGTGCAGATTCAATGTAACGTCGAAAGAAGACAGTTGTCCTAATGAAAGATATCTACTCTATCAGGAATAGGCTCACCTGAAAAGCTTGTACAAAATGCAGCCACTTGATCTGATAAGGTAACTCAGTTTTTCTTTGTTCTGCCCCAGAAAATGGTAAATCCTGCACCCAGGCATCTCTGTTTATGAACATTACGCTTGTAATGTTTCAATCTGATAAAACAAAAACTTGACCTTGACCTAACTGTTGTAACGACTATCAAATTGTAACAATTAGTTGGGGTCCGGGTAGCCTAGCGGTCTATTGTGTTGCTTACCAACACAGGGATCGCTGGTTCGGATCCCCATGTTACCTCCAGGTAACATGTCTGTGCAGACACAATTGGCCGTGTCTGCGGGTGGGAAGCCGTATGTGGGTATGTGTCCGGTTCGCAACGATAGCATCGTACCGCGTCAGTCATGTTCTTGCTAAGCATAAGAAATCTTTCAAAGACGGCGAAATTGTGAAAGAGGTGTTTGTTGTGGCTGCAGATGGACTCTTCGGGGATTTCAAGAATAAAATGGACATTGTGAATGCCATTTAGCGTGTTTTCACATATCGTTCTCTTTAAACGAGCCAAACTCGTCCTCTTAAAAGTGGACCAACAGAAAAGGGACTCAGTTCTCCTTGCTTGCGTTCACATTGTCAGTTCACTGGAAAGAGGACTCAGTTCTTTCTGGTCCACTTCAGCTCTGATGGGGCCTCAGTCCTCTTTCTGTTCACACTACTAGAGTTACTCTGGAGCTCAGACCTTTTCCTCATTTTATCGCGTGTGGTCAAGTACTTTTGACCTAGTTTTTTTTTTTACTTTGACGCGGCACTGCAGTGCGGTCCTATCGAAGCCCCTCGCTTTCATATGAACTGTAAATTGGAGGAAAACCTTGGCATTTCTGTGCATTGTAGACAGTTGTCATTTGATTTGTTCTTCATTCCGTATCTGGAGTAGTGCAACTACTCCTCGTCCACAAGTCTTGCTTGCGGCCATGACTCCGTGTCATTTGTTTTTTGGAGCGTCCCAGTTCTGTCTACGGCAAGCCTAGTGGGCGAAAATACAATAGCAAAGGGCAAAGCGAACCGAGAGCGCTTTGTGTTCACAATGCACAGATTAAGCAAACCGATTCGCGGACCAAAATCAAATCGAACTCAGACCACCTCCCAAAGTGGTCTGAGTTGGGTTCGATTCAGAGGGGTCTGAGTTCGTTTGGAGTGTTCACATATGCGCAGAGAATGCTGACTAATTGCTCTGAGTTCGTTTGGAGGGCTGAAACTGACCCAAGTGTGAAAACACCCTTGACTATCCCGGAATACTGTTACACGGCGCTGTGAGGAAATGGCCGAGAAGGACATTGAGGCATGTGAGTGTTTTCCCGCCCCAGTTCAACGAGGCAACCGATATTGTAGATGTGGCAAAGTTATGCATTTTCATTAAAATGGCCTTTAAAGACATGAGCGCAGAAGAAGAGCTGCTCATCATTTTGCCACTTAAAGGAAAGACTAGAGGTGAAGATATTTTTCAAGTATTCATTGAATTCATTAACCAGAATAAACTGCCCCTTTTTAAATTCATCTTCATGACAGCTGATGGCGCACCTGCTATGGTAGGCCGTACTAATGGGTTCGTTGGATTGTGCAAGCAAAGTGATTCTTTCCCGGACTTCTTTAATTATCATTGCGTAATTTACCAACAAGCGCTGTGTGGGAAGATCATAAACATGAAAGAAGTGATGGATATTGCTGTGAAGATTGTGTGCTCGGTTAGGACAAGGAGCCTACAGAGGAGGCTATTTCGTGCACGCATGGAGGAGACCAGGGCAGAACACACAGACCTGTTGCTGCATACGGATGTAAGGTGGCTGGGCAGAGGCAAATTTTTGGAGATTCAGTGAGATGTTGCCTGAAATCAGAGATTTTCTCAAGCTCACTAAACATGCCGAATAGCTACAGGACATGTGTTTTTTTTTTAGATTTGGCATTCCTAACCGATCTCACCAGCATGCTGAATGAGCTGAATTTAGAACTACAGGGAAAGGATAAATGTGTAATAAACATGATCAGCCCAGTGAACGTGTTTAAAAGCAAGCTCCGACTGCTGTCAAGTAGGCTGCAATGCAGTGACCTGCGAAACTTTGCTCACATGCAGGCAGAACTTAAACATCAAGATAACGGCACAGCACAGTTTAGTAATGCACATTATGAGGAGCAAGTTCAGAGCATCTTGTCAGAGTTTGATAGTTACTTTACTGACTTTGTATCCATTGAACCTGTTGCCAGCTATTTGTGCTGTGTTTTCCATTTGAAAGTATTGATGTGGATGACATTGCCTCCAAAGTGGCATCACTGTTTCACCTGGACAGCCCTGCTGTGGAGAATGAGATGCGCACATTTCAAACTGACATTGAGATTAAATCCAGGGCAACACGAGGGATGAAGGGAGCGTTCTGGGAGCTACTGCTGCAGGAAAAGTACCCTAACCTCCGGAGATGTGCCATGAACTTCACAGCACTTTTTGGATCAACCTACCTGTGTGAATCTGCTTTTTCTCACATGAAGATCATCAAGTCGAAGTACAGATCCACAGTGACAGATGACCACCTTCTGGCCTGCCTAAGGCTTGCAACCAGCTGCTACAACCCTGACTGAAAAATTAGCCTCCTCCTCCCAGTGCCAGAGGTCCAAGGTAGAGAATGACATTTATTTCTACTTTTCCAACAGAAAACTATACTGTATGGTGGCTGTATTATTTTCTGTTTGTCGTGTGTATTGAATGGGTATTGCGGTAATACGGTTCCATATTTGGGCTGGTAGATCTCGGCTGGCTGACAAATGTAAAAGTAGATCTTGGTTCAAAAAAGGTTGGGCACCCCTGGACTTTTCTATCACGTTGGTCTGACAGAAGGAGACCCCAAACTCTCCAACTAGTGAAAGCAAGGGAGACCGTATTTAGATGCATTTCAAACGTTTTATTCCAAAGTTGTTCTGTGCATCCTCTGTTATACACCTCTTTGTTTGGATTTCTACATTTAAACAAAATTAGAGAAATTGACATTCTGCAAACACCAGAATATGAAGACCAAATTAATTAATAAAGAAATTAAACATATGTGCAAATATTTTTTTCAACCCAGTAGAAGGAAACACTTGTGCTGTGATAAGATTTTTTTGTACATGTGGTTACATAAAAGGGGTAAAAATGGCTGTACACGGTATCTTTGTTGGCCTATTGAGAACAGAACCCATGAAAGGAAAATGCAAATCTGTAATTTTAACCCAAAAACATCATAAAAGACTTAACGTCCATCGCTACAATATCTTGTTGTTTTTTTTAACCTAAGCTAATAAATCTAACCTTGAAATTAATGGTATTGTACAGCTGAATTTTTGTATTATTTCTATGAAAATATGGTCTTTTCTCAAAAAAAATACTACCAGCTTTGTTAATCGCAGTTTAATCCCCCTTTGAGATCAGTTTTCTTCCCCACGGGGCCCTTTGCATTATTTTCTCACTCATATACACACACATACACAAAAGTTTCTTCCTTTCAGAGTTTGATCACCTTGAATCTATTTTATCACCATGTACTTGCACCAGATAAAAATGTGCTTTTAACCATGTTACTCATCAGTGGCAAACACAGGGCCCATGACTAGATGCGACAAACAGCAAGGGGACGGGCTGTGGGTTACACACACGCAGGACAGGTCACTGAGTGCACGGATTTAAACTGTGCCTCAAATTGTGACTCCGCAGGTGTACTTTCATGTTCTCTGAACACTCCCGGTGCTTCCCTGATCCCACTTGAGTAACTGGCTGGTGGGAAACAGTGTCTTGGGAGAGCGAACCTGGGGCCCGGCCTGTGGACAGAAATACACAAAAGATGACTCATCCCAAGAGGTTTTTGAATGATGGACCTTTTGAGGCTGGTTACACTGCTTATGAGAAATCCATAAATACTGTCTGTAATTATAATGGCGTACAGAACGAGGATGGCTCACAAATTCAATAGGAAGGTTTTTTGTCAACATCTGGCATTTTCGAATGTCATCAATAGATAATCATTTGCTGCTGTTGCTGCTTATATTACCTGCGATACCATGTTTCAAGTAAGCCTAAACATTACACCTAAATCCACTTGAGCAAGTTCAATGTTTTGGCTCTATCTGAATAATTTTGTAACCTACAATTTGATTATATTTTTCTATTTACTTGCTATTCACACTTTCTTTAGAGAAACACCAAACAGCTACATAGAATTACAAGAAATTGCTTCTCCACATATGACGATTAATGAAATGGTTTAAAATTGACGGTATGGTGGCAAACTTTGTGATTAAAACGTTTAATTCACAGAAAATCCCACGTACATGGTCTCAGTCTCGCCAAGGCCAGAATGAGCACAGAGCATTAGATACATGATTTTTTTTAATAGGATGAGACAAACAATTTGCATATCAGGATGGAATGTGGTTTTCTGCTGACACCAGACAGGGAGCAGCCCCCCCATCTGCGTCTGCCATAGGAAGGCCACGTACCAGCCATCTTTGTTGTGGGAAGTACACTTATAGACTAAAGTAAACATGGAGAAAGCAACCACTGTCTCAGCACCAAGGACGCGCCGACAGCAGCGGAAGGGTCAGTTGCAGGCAAAACATAAGTCCTATGCAAAAACATGTGAGTGGTACGTGACGTCTAACTAGAAACAAGTGGCTCGGTTTATCTCTGTACAAAGGTTACAGCAGAACCTGTATACGCTTGTATTTTTCCATTACAACGGCACCATCCTTTACATTAAAGGTTTCTCACCTGCTCTGCCATTTTCTTCACAGCATGGCGAGGAGGTCCGTGGAGACAACACCTCTTCCTCCAGCAGCGAGGTTGACCCGACAGCCTCACTGGAGCTGTCATCTGTGGCCGCCTCCTCCTCCTTGTCATGTACAACGTCCATGGTCAAGGTGAGTTCTTGTTCTGATATCGCTCTTTCTTCCTTTTCTGTTTTTGGTATAAGGGATTGTTTGGCCTTTTGTTGGCTCTCCGCATCGCTCCTCTCTGTTGTGTGTGCAACTCGGTCTTCGCCTGCCACTGGTGCCGTCTTAGTTGCTTTGGATGCCAGTGTGGACAGGATGGTGTCTGCCATGCAGCAGAATTGATCTGATAAACGGAGAACCACTGGGTTAATGGTGGCATTCAAGCAACAAAGCCACCAGTTGTGGATTTTGCTTAAGTTTTTAGTGCAACAAACATTGCTAGTGTTGGACAGTGGGGAGATACTGGATCAGAGAATTTCAGCGCTCATGAAACAGCAATAGCAAAAGTCATTGGTAACATGTCTGAAATCGAAGCAAATCCACTCACTATGTATATTCAATCAAGAGTGTTACAAGTCTTCAATAGAGAACACACTTTACACTTTATTACACTTTATGGCAATCACTTTTGCTCAGGAACTGTTAACTCCATCTTACTTTGGACTGTTTGCTAATAGTCAATGATCAGATCTCTTCCTGGTATTGACCAAAACACTTAATGTTAGCACTCTGAACCCCTATTATCAGTTAAATGAAATTGTATTAATGCATCCTAAGCATAAAAGTCGGAAAAAATATATACTTTAACCGTAAAACAGGTTCATACTTTTTGCCAGATTTTGCTGCCATTTTTGATGCTGTAAAAGCTCCCTTAGAGCTTTGGTATCAGAGATAAACTGCTCCATCTGGAGATCGAGTGGAGAAAGGTCAAAACTGGAAGCTACCTGGAAACAGAAGAATAAATCAGTATTAAAGGAATCAGACGGATTTTCCTTGTCAATCATCCTCACTTTTCAAGACCACGGCTTTTTTTGTTGTTTTATAAAGTTGAATATCATTTTCAATCCCCAGGCCACATGACTCTATGGTTGAAACTCATTTGTAATAAAATATGTCGTTTAATGGGCAAGTACAAAGAACAACTACATTTTGGCATCTTTACAGACATACAAACCATTTAAAACCTCAAGGCTTTAAATGGTCTTGCTCCTACATACATTTCTGATGTATTGATCTGGTATACGCCCTCTCGGGCCATTAGGATCTGCAGGTGGAACCCTGCTGGTTTATTCCCAGGTCTCTGTTTGTCACAAAGGGTGATCAGGCTTTTGCTGTTAAAGCCGCCAGACTATGGAACTCTCTTTCTGTCGAACTAAGACAAACCAAGTCTGTAGCTTCTTTTAAATCTTGTTTAACAAATGTTTGATTTTTTTCTATTCATTTATTGTTTTTATTTTTACTCTTGCTTATTTTGTCTTATTCTTATTGTCTGATTTTATTTCTTTGTAAAGCACTTTGTAACATCGTTTTAGAAAAGTGCTTTAATATACATCCATCCATTATCCAAACCGCTTATCCTACTCAGGGTCACGGGGATGCTAGAGCCTATCTCAGCAGTCACTGGGCGGCAGGCAGGGAGACACCCTGGACAGGCCACCAGACCATCATAGGGCCGACACACACACAGTTACACCTAGGGACAATTTAGTACAGCCGATTCAACTGACCTACATGTCTTTGGACTGTAGGAGGAACCTGGAGCACCCGGAGGAAACCCACGCAGACATGGAGAGAACATGCAAACTCCACACAGGACAACCTCGGATGACCCCCAAGGTTGGACTACCCCGGGGCTCGAACCCAGGACCTCCTTGCTGTAAGGCGACCACGCTAATCACTGCGCAACCATGCCACCCTAACTGCTATATAAATAAAGTTATTATTATTATCCATTCATTATCCAAACCACTTATCCTCCTCTCAGGGTTGTGGGGATGCTGGAGCCTATCCCAACAGTCATTGGGCGGCAGGTGGGGAAACACCCTAGACAGGCCCCCAGGCCATCACAGAGCTATTATTATTACAGTTCACACTTATTAATACCTCCATGAACTTTAAAAGTTCATGTTTTACAGGTGAGTATAGCAAATTAAATAATACTAATTTGAGTTAAAATCAAGATCAAGAATCAAGAACATTTTATTGTCATTTCTATCATGTACTTGAGTACAAAAAAGAAACAATTTCATTTCACCCAGCCCACAGCAGTACAACACAAAAGATAAAAACCTATCCAAATTTCCAAAAACGACACCACCATAAACATACACAAACAGAGAGAACAAAGCAAAAAACAGAAATAAATGTTAATGGATATGTTAAATGAATAATAAATGGGATAGGAAGGCAAACAGTCTTTTTATTCCATGGATCATATTGGTGAGGACAGGCGGCATGGTGGCACAGTGGTTAGCGCCGTCACCTCACAGCAACAAGGTTCTGAGTTCGAACCCCAGGTTTGTCCAACCTTGGGGGTCATCCCAGGTCGTCCTCTGTGTGGAGTTTGCGTGTTCTCCCCATGTCTGCGTGGGTTTCCTCCGGATGCTCCGGTTTCCTCTAGAGCTGAACGATTAATCGAATTCTAATCGAAATCGCGATTTGAACTAACGTGATTAGCTAACCGCAAAGACTGCGATTAATTCTGCCGCTCGTGACTCTGATATGGTCATAAATCAGTTGTATATGGTTTAAAAATTCGTGTGGGCCTGTTGACCGCAGGAATCAGTCTGTGGCATCCTTCTTGTGTGACAGTCATACTCACCAATCAGTGCTCCTCACATAGGAGACACACTCACCTATCAGAAGTGGCCATACTTACAGCGATCGAGTATGCCCACAAACAACAAAACACGTGTGTGAGCGTTTAGGAAACTCGTGGTGTAGGAATCACAGATATAGAGAAAAGAGATTAGAAATGGCTGCCAGTGCCACAGAAGGAGAAGCACCTGAAGAGTTAGTGCCAAAGAAGGGTGGCACTTCGATTATTTGGGAATATTTTGGATTTTCCAAAAATGATGTGCAGCAAACAACAGTGCTCTACAAAACCTGCCATCGGAACAGTGGCTACCACCCGAGGTAATGCAACAAACTTGTACCAGCACTTGAAAGGCCATTATAAACACCTATACGATGAGTGTTCGAAAAAGAAGACTGAGGAAAGTGGTGCTGCTGCAACCACAACAGATAAAAGTAGGCAAACTACAATTTCGGGGTCTTTTGTAGCTGCTACCCCGTATGATGAGTTCGCGGAGACACCGCAAGATAATAAGCGCCTTCACTCATTAACTCGCCAAAGACATGGTGGCAATAAATATGGTGTCCAAAGATGGCTTTCGAAATCTCATAAAAACGATGGACAAAAGATACATGCTTCCATCCAGGACATATTTTAGCCAAGCGGCAATCCCTCAGCTTTATGACAAATGCAGGGGAAAAGTTGAGGGTGAATTGAAACGTGTTGAACATTACACCAGTCAAAGCTTTGTGAGAATTGTTCTATGTGTCTTCATATGTGTATGTTCTATACCATTTTTTGTTTTAATAAATACATTTTGACTCTATTAATATATTTTCACTCTCCTCCTTGGAATATTATAAAGAACAATTAAAATTTCAACGTGCTCAAGTGGTGTATTATACAGTGAATAATGAACTGAAGTTTGATTTTCAAAAATTATATCGCAAATCAAATCGCAATATCTGTCAGAAAAATCGCAATTAGATATTTTTCCCAAATCGTTCAGCCCTAATTTCCTCCCACAGTCCAAAGACATGTAGGTCAGGTGTATCAGCCATACTAAATTGTCCCTAGGTGTGAATGTGTCAGCCCTGTGATGGACTGGCGGCCTGTCCAGGGTGTTTCCCCGGCAGCTGCCCAATGACTCCAGCATCCCGCAACCCTAATTAGGATAAGTGGCTTGGATAATGGATGGATGGATATTGGTGAGCACATCCCAAATTTCACAAGCCACTTCTAACATTATCAGTAGTAGCCAAACAGGTTTGAGAAAATTGTTGGGCTTGCTTATTGCGACTGGTTGCTTGCCAAGGTGGCTGGACTAATGGAACATTTTACCGGCCAGAGTTGAATGAACCAGTATTTAGCAGGTGGTAATTTCTGAATCAAGTCTTTTTCTGCCTACCTGTGAGAAAGTTGGTACAGGGAGGAACTCCTCCAGTCTGGAGAAGAACTGCCACATCAGAATCTGGAGTGCCTTGTCAAAGCGATCGCCATACTGTTCTGGGTATACATGCTTTATAAGGGGGGGGAAAATAGCACGAATGCTTTGTGATCCACTCTAATTCTATGATATAAATGGTGAGAGAAAGCATACATACGTTGAAAGGTTTAATGGGTAGAAATGGAAGAGTTGGGAGCAGAGCGCGCCTCAAAAAACCTTTTCTTTTCAGATGGATCACTGATTAAAGTCTGGACCAGTTCAACAAACGCTGACTTTGAAATCTTCACCTCCCTTCCTACATCCTGTAAGAAGTAGTCCATGGGCCAGAGCCCAAAATTTCCTATTTCGGTACACTCAAGGTGGCAAAACTTACTTATAATTTTTGAAAGGATCCATGTCTGTAGATGATATTTTGGTATGATAACCATTCCTGAGTGGCAGCTGTATCACAGTTATCAGCTCATGAAGTTAACCACCCGCTAAACTAAATTGCATTTTAGACGCTGGTGCATATCCTGGTTTAGCCTCATGGTCAGGACATTTTTCAATGTTCTATAATATTGTCTTTGGTATCATTTTAAAGGGGACCTTCTTAGCTTTCATTCAAGCCCTGTTGTGGATATTTCTCACAAATATAGAGGTCACTTGAGCTCTTCAACCCGTCAATAACACACATCTTTCTGCAATGTTCGCCTAAACTATATACTTTCTTTTAGCCCTGTGGCATCTAGGAATATCAGGGACACAAAACACAAAAACTGGAATACTCACAGGACTGTAAAGATTCAGGAAATGTATAATATACGCATACTATTTCATTGTGTGAGGTGATTGTGAACCTTAAATTAGAAGGGCATTATTACTAAGAAACTAACTAGACCAAAGCTAGTTAGTCCATGGGTCAGACCAGATATCGATATCACCCAAGGTGACACAACTTCACTGGTGCCATTTTATTTGGTACACTAACAGAAGTAAAATAATACATGATAACCTTTCCAAATGAGCAGCTATTTCATTTTTCTTTCAGGAAACCTGTTTCTGTGCCTCTCATGATTGTGTATTTGCCCAGATTTTTACAAATATAGCATTTCAACACCCCTGGTACTGATTAGCCTAGCTTAAACTCTGGGACAGTTCTTAGTTGGCCAACAACCAAGGATAACCAGTACTGTGTACTTCCATTCATTGTGCTAAGCTAGGCTAACGTGCAGCCAGATAGCTTTCTACTAAACACATATAGAGGAAACTGGTATCTATCTTCTTGTCTCACTCTGGAGAAGATTGTAAGCTAATTTCCCATAATGTTAGCATGTTCTTTTAATGTATATGTAAATATGATTAGTTAAAGTGGCTATGAGGAACTTTCATCTTGTGTTGATTTTAGCGGCCTCATGTGGACAAAATACAGCTGTTGCATAGCAACTAGGTAATGTATCTATTTGTGGCTATGTAAGATAAATAATGGTAATATGACGCTGGTGAAGCAAAGTAAACTTTGTTTTAGTAGTGTTCATACACCTAAGTTACATGTATTTGTTTGTATGTGGCAGGTGAAAACTGACTGAATATGGCCACTGGTGAACAAGCAAGTTTTTACCCAATACCAAAGCGCCCACGGTGGGAGTGCATTATCCACTGTTCTGATGATACAGATAAGCTGGTTTCACTACAAAGTGTCGACTCATGGAGAACTCTGCTCAGGGCAGCTCAGATACGAAATCATGCACCAGTTTTGAAACTGGCAAAAGACATTCCTGAGGGACAGATTCCAGCAATCTACTACCACAGAAAGTGTCGCAGTATCTTCACTATGAAGCAAATTCTTGATGGCCTCCTTGCAAAAGAAAAGAAAAGTTGTGTCTCTGCTGAAGAGAAACAATCTAAGAGAGTAGCTCGACATGCTCCAAGTACATCTAGGACTTATGATGCAGAGTGCATATTTTGTCAGAAAAACAGCAAATATTCCAAGAGACAGAATACGAGAGAAGTACTGGTGCAGTGTCGAGAACTGCGAGCTGATGCAAAGATCAGGAGTGCAGCCACAAAGAAAAGGGACAGCAGAATCCTTGCCATTGTGAGTAGAGACCTTGTAGCAGCTGAAGGGCACTACCACAGGTCATGCTATAGACTTTACACCAAAGAAGAGGTTTCCAAAGGAGAGGTTGCCAGCAATGAAGATGATGATGCTGCAGCCCAGTATGAAGCTGCTGTGAATAAGGCATACAATGAGCTGTTCCTCTTCATCAGGATGGAGCTTTTTGGCAATCCTCAAGTGATGACAATGACTGATCTCTCTTCTAGACTGGTAGCTTCAATGAACTCCCAAGGCATTGCCCAAGTCAAGGAATCAACCAAGAAGCACATAAGGCGAAACCTGGAGAGTGAGTTTGCTGGAGCCTTGCAGATATTCCCTGATGAGAAAGGAAAATTCCTCCTCTATCCCGATAACTTGTCCATGAGGGAACTTGCCAAAGAAAATCAGTCTCTCAAAAGGGAGCTGCAGACCCTGAAAAGTGTCAGTGCACAAGATGTTATAGCCAAAGCAGCCATCAAATTGAGAGCAGACATTAAAAGTCAAGATGTTCCTCAAACCTGGCCGCCTGAAGTCAAACCAGAAGCAGAATGTCCTACCATTCCAGAGTCGCTCATTATCTTCCTGTACTCTCTACTCACAGGCTCAAATGATCCTGATCATGCATCCCAGAGAGTGCAGTGCCTTCTGCAGTCATTTGGCCATGACATAGTATATGCAGTGACATGTGGAAATACCAAGCCTTCCAAGCACATTGTTCTGCCATTCAGTGTCAAATCGTTGACAGGAAATGTAGAGTTGATAAACATCCTCAACCGACTTGGTCACAGTGTGTCCTATTCACAGATGGAAGAGATCAACACTGCCCTGTGTCTCCAGAAACTCTCATCATCAGGGAGTGGCATTGCCCTTCCAGCTAACATCCATCCTGGCATATTCACAACTTTAGCCTGGGACAATATCGACCGTCTTGAAGAAACTGTCAGTGGTGAGGGAACATCTCACAGAGTCAATGGGATTGCTGTGCAAGCAAAGCCAGTCAACCCACTTCCTGTCCAACCCATGCCCACTGTTCCCAAAACAAAGAAGAGAAGCATTGATGGACCCCCACCAATGTTACCAACTTACAATGCTGGACAACGGGTAGGGCCACCACAAAGCAAAAAGTCAGATGCCGATACTGCAGCCAATACTAAGCTTGCCAGAGAGAAAAACCTTCTTTGGGTCCTAGCACGCATGTCACAACAAGAAGAACAGTCAGTCAGCAGCTGGACAGGCTTCAACATCCTGACTCGAGGAGAGATGACGGTCATCCCCGACAATATAGGCTATCTGCCTACCATCAATGCTCCAGCGACACAAATGTCTACTGTCAACGAGGTGCTTAACCAGTCACTGAGCATCATGCAGTGCTTAGGCCTGAGGAAGATTGTCTGTGTCTTTGACCAAGCCCTGTATGCGAAGGCTGTCGAGATCACATGGAAACACCATGACAAGTTCCATGATATCATCGTTAGGCTTGGGGTATTCCACACCATCTGCACACTGCTGGCAATAATAGGAAAGCGTTTCCAAGATGCTGGACTCAAAGACCTCTGCATTGAGTCTGGCATGATTGCAGAAGGCTCAATTGCTGGTGTTATGGATGGCCGCAAGTACAACAGGGCAGTGCGACTACACAAGCTCCTGTATGAGGCTCTCATGCGACTGACCTTGAATGGTTTCCTGTCCTGGTTGGAAGAAACTCACAGGAATGACATGGTTCACCTGAATGAGACACTGAAGACCATTGACAGCCTTGGGAAAGAAGTCTCACAACATGCTTTGAAGGAGGTCCTCGAGAACAGCTCTTGTACACGCATCATGGATCTATTTGAAGTCTACCGTGAGTTCCTTAGAGGTGGAAACGGCAGCCTCTCGAACTTCTGGATGTCCTATTTGGACATGGTTGAAATCTTGTTGGGGCTCATCCGAGCATCCAGAGAGGGAGACTGGATGCTACACTTGGCTAGCATTCGAGCAATGATCCCATGGTGCTTTGCTTATGACAGGATGAATTATGCACGCTACCTCCCCTACTACTACGCCCAGATGTCTGAGCTGCCCATCACACACCCAGATGTGTACACAGAATTCATGGAAGGAGGCTTCTCAGTCCAACTGGGCTCCACCAATCCCTTTGGCCGAATCCCTGTTGACCAAGCTATAGAAGAAACGGTGAACAAAGACACCCAAACAGCTGGAGGGACAAAGGGATTCAGCTTGAAGCCAGGAGCTGTGACCAAATATTATCTCACAGCTGAGTATAGAAGCATGTACCTCAGACAGCTGAGAGACCTGACAGGTCAAGGCAGGTGCAAATGGTTTCATCCAGATCTACAGAGTCCAAGGATCAAGAGAGATGAAGCAGATGTCCAGTCTCTCATGGACCTTATGGAGAATAACTGGCTCAATCCTATGTCCCCTGATGAGATTGATTTGGTTAGCCTCTCCACTGGCAACATGGCTCCACCTGATGTGACCATAGATCTCTTGAGAGCTCTTGAGAAAGGAGAAGAGGCCTACCAAGCATTCCAGCAAACAAGGTTAGATGCAGACCCACCACCTCGGAAATTCCACGACAAGATGACCAAGCAAAGTCTGAAAACATTTTCCAATGTCAGCACAAAACAAGCTCATGGAAAGAAAGCACAGGATGTGGTTCTGAAGGCAGATAGAAACCTTTTCAGTCACATGATCCTGGTGGCTGAAAGCAGGAAGGTGAATCTGAAGGATGTCCTTGCCTACCCATTGGGCCCACTACCATGGGCACTGGCAAATGCTGATGGGTCCTTACGAAAAACAAACAAGGCTGCACTTGCCAGAGAGCTTGAAAAGAATGTATCTCCTGCAGAAGACATCCCAATCCCATCTACTTCCATCATTGATGGGATGAGCCTGGTCCAAAAAATGAATGGCAACAACAAAACCTTTGCACAGGTGGCAGAGTCAGCCTTGACCCAGGTCCTCCATGAGGGAGCACAGAGTGGGAGGATTGATGTTGTTTTTGATGTCTATCACCAGACTTCGATCAAAGATGCTGAACGACTGAACCGGGGTGGAGACATCACTCTCCAGTACAAGAATCTTGCAGGGGGACACCACGTCCAGCATTGGAGAAAATTTCTGTGCAGTTCCTCCAACAAGACCAGTCTCATCAAGTTTCTGGTGGAAGAGTGGAAACTCCCACGATACAGAGCTATGCTGCATGGCAAGGTGTTGTACATGACCTGTGAGGAAACCTGCTACAAGTTGACAGAAGATAGGTGTGAGGAAGCAGCAGAACTGCACTCCACACATGAAGAAGCTGACACCCGTCTGCTCCTGCATGCATTGCATGCAGCAAATGCGGGCTCAAAGTCAGTTATCATCACAGCTGAGGACACTGATGTCATGGTGCTTTGTCTTGGCTTCCAGAAGGACATCACCTGTCCCATCTACCAGAAGTGTGGGACTCAGAACCGCACACGGTTTGTCGACATCACCAAACTGGCAAGTTCACTTGGAGACAGCATCTGTGACAGCCTAATTGGCTTACATGCCTTCACAGGCTGCGACACTGTCAGTGCATTCGCTGGTCGAGGGAAGCTGAATGCCCTGAAGATAGTGAGAAAGCACACTTCCTGCCAAGAGACTTTTAGTCAACTGGGACAGACATGGAATGTGAGTGATGAGCTGTTCCAGAAAATTGAGCAGTTCACCTGTCGGATGTATGTTGCTAATAGCAGCACTGCTGAGGTGAACAAACTGCGTTACCAGCTCTTCTGTACCAAAAGGGGAGAGGTTGAGTCCAGCCAGCTGCCACCATGTAGAGACTGTCTCTTTATGCATGTTCAACGAGCCAACTATCAGGCAGCAATATGGAAGTGCTGTCTGCAGGCTAACCCTGTGGTGCCAAGCCCTACTGAGTATGGATGGACAGACGATGAAGGCAAGCTGGCCATTTACTGGATGCGCTCCCCACCTGCACCAGATGTGGTCTTGGAAATGCTAACATGCAAGTGTGTGCATTCATGCAAAATGCCAAGCTGCATGTGCCTGTCAAATGGACTTCCATGCACAGACAGGTGCAGGTTACAGACCTGCAGTAACCAAAAACAGCAGGATGGTCCAGAACTGGACTTTGAACTTGGGGAGTCAGATGATGAGAGAAACGAGCAGTTTGATGAATGACAGTGTGATGATTCTGATGGTATTACTGTGGTAGTAGTCTATTGATGCACAGGATGTTGATTCTGGACTTGGTTACCCAGAGCTTGATAACAATAATGTAACCATATTCACATATACCCATTACCCTACCCATTACCATTACATATACCCACTAATGATATGGGATTACATGTATCATTGACTAAGTATATGTAAATGTCAATGTTGTTTAAAATATTAAAATAGTTCATTACCTCACTATGGTATTCCTTTTTATCATGTATTTTGATTGTGTATTTAAACAAATGTATAGAGACCAGTTTGTGACCTAACTGGCTTTGGTCTAGTTCTCATTTAAGGCTCACAATCACCTCACACAATGAAATAGTATGGGTATATTATACATTTTCTGAATCTTTACAGTCCTGTGAGTATTCCAGTTTTTGTGTTTTGTGTCCCTGATATTCCTAGATGCCACAGGGCTAAAAGAAAGTATATAGTTTAGGCGAACATTGCAGAAAGATGTGTGTTATTGACGGGTTGAAGAGCTCAAGTGACCTCTATATTTGTGAGAAATATCCACAACAGGGCTAGAATGAAAGCTAAGAAGGTCCCCTTTAAAATGATACCAAAGACAATATTATAGAACATTGAAAAATGTCGTGACCATGAGGCTAAACCAGGATATGCACCAGCGTCTAAAATGCAATTTAGTTTAGCGGGTGGTTAACTTCATGAGCTGATAACTGTGATACAGCTGCCACTCAGGAATGGTTATCATACCAAAATATCATCTACAGACATGGATCCTTTCAAAAATTATAAGTTAGTTTTGCCACCTTGAGTGTACCGAAATATCGTCTGGCCCATGGACTAAAGTACAGAGGAAGGCTTCCTATTAGACAGGATGTTTTTTCCATTCAAATTCTACCTCAGACAGGCTAACTGTAAATTAAATTCTTAATCTGACAAAACAGAAAGATTTTACTTTTCACAGGAAGGTAGTTTATTGGTTGATAATATTCTCTCTCTTTCTCTCTCTCTCTCTCTCTCTCTCTCTCTCTCTCTCTATATATATATTTTTTTACATTTTCCCCCCTTTTTCTCCCAATTGTATCCGGCCAATTACCTCATTCTTCCGAACCGTCCCAATCACTGCTCCACCCCCTCTGCCGATCCAGGGAGGGCTGCAGACTACCACATGGCTCCTCTGATACATGTGGAGTCACCAGCTGCTTCTTTTCACCTGACAGTGAGTTTTGCCAGGGGGACATAGCATGTGGGAGGATCATGCTATTCCCCCCAGTCCCCCCCCCCTGAACAAGTGCCCAGACCGACCAGAGGAGGCGCTAGTGCAGCGACCAGGACGCATAACCACATCCGGCTTCCCACCTGCAGACACGGCCAATTGTGTCTGTAGGGATGTCCGACCAAGCCGGAGGTAACACGGGGATTCAAACCAACAATCCTCGTGTTGGTAGGCAACGGAATAGACCCCTACGCTACCCGGATGCCCACATTTTCTTTAATCAAGTGTTCCTGAATTGTTCATTTTGTCACTGAGGTTTATGACAAATTTACACTAAGCTTTCCCTACCTCTTCTTTCAAGCAGAGTTTTGTCCCAAGTCGAATCCTGTTCAGATGTTCATCGATGACTTGAGAGTCAAACAGCTCCGTCCTCTGTAGCAACTCTAAGATGAACTGAGAAACAAAATGAAACATTGGTGAACAAATACTTTAATGTGCCATTTAACATTCAATATATCAATACAATCCTATGTAAACCAAACATCAGCTCATCCTCCGTAACCACAAGGCATTAAGAGGATGACAACCTCTCCTATGGACCATAACTCAAAACGCCTTTCTTGATCAGAGTCAATGAACTATTTGTTTTGTCTCACAGCCCGCGTGACTCTTGTGTGTTTGTTTTTTCATCTACTTTGACGGGTTTTGAAAAATGTGTTGGTGGACAGACACAAAGGGCAAAGATATTATGAACACTACATATCACTAACACTACATAAAAAATAAAAGAAATTCGCTTATATGCACCCTTTGTGCACTGCCTGTCGACACCTATGTGCTATCGGACTTGAACCTAGTTTTTGGCACTTACTTGCATTGTCACCGCCTGACTAGATTGTTGCTTGTGTTGTATTAACTCTCAGATGTGCGTCGCTCTGGATAAAAGCGTCTGCTAAATTAAATTGTAACATTGTAACACATCAACCCACAAATGATGGATATCTCTTTTCTCTTACCCTGGCTCTCAGTCCAATGATGAGTTGAGAACTCTGCTTGGGACTCATACGGTCAGGAACCATCTCTGTCACCAAAGTGATGAAGTCGGCCAGTTTTCCATACTGGTCTATCTTACGCTGTTCAGCCACCTGCCACATACAAGCTGACATCAGCCATAATGGAGGAACCAAGAGACGCAGGGAGGACAGTGGGAGCTGAGCATCTAAAACTAGATGATGGCGGTAAAATTATTAACACAACATTAACACTGCCAACATATACATATATACATTATAAATGCATTTACTACACCTATTTTTTGCGGGGGGGGTTTGTACTAAATGACAACTGCATATTGTCTGTATGGTCCAGCTGCGATGGCAACGTTGAATTTCCCTCTGGGATAAATAAAGTTCATCTTGTCTTGTAATCACTACAATCATGGTCTTCTATAAAAGGAGCTTTAAAAAGTCAAGCATAAAATACTGGCATCATTGAAGAAAACGTCATTCCCAGGCTGACTTTCACATGCGTGGACTCAAGTGTGTGCCCT